>NC_088354.1:31787500-31810000 GCF_036884655.1 Musa acuminata AAA Group
GATGTATCTTGTAAATATTTGAAAAGTGCCCATCATATCGGGATTTTGGGAATGTTAAGCTAATTTGTGTAATGATATGAAAATATGGTAAACATTAGTTTTTGTGATTGTATAGATTCCCACAACTATGGATTTATGATGTGATTATGGTTTAGTTAAATGGGTTTTTAGATTTTGTGAATCATTATATGATATGATGGTATGATTATAAACTGCATAAGTCTTATGGATTATGGAATATATGAAAATGACTTGAACGTTTTTTCAGTGTCCTCAAATGTGTGATTGGATCCTGGAATGGATTGTGGTTGTTAATAAATTCGAGGGGTGTGACAACTTGTATATTAGACAAAGATTTTCTAAATAACATCAAGAGATGCACATCGTAAATTTATATTATTTATAATAATTTTAGGTTGGCTTAAAACTATTTTTGTTATAGTAGTCACAATATTGTAACTAGCCAAAATATTGTAATGAGTAAAAAAAAAAAAAAGTACTACTAGGGCTGATAAGAGGTATTTTGAATATTATTCAAAACATAAAATACTATTTGAGAAAAATAAAAATTATCTTTTAAAAAATAAAGATAAAAAAAAATGATTTTTGATTTGATTCGACTTTAAATCTTGATGCATAGTAGGAATCGTCCAATTTGAGATGATAATAAGGTTTAGATAACTCTATGCACTCGCAAAAAAAGATTGTTATTAAGAGGTTGTGATTTGTCTCACGCTGAAATCAACTTATACATAGAAAAAGTGAAATTCTCAATATAATATATGAGTATTAGAAATAGGAGAGAGGTTGAAAGGATCCTAGTTCAAGATATACTCTCTTGCCATTAGAAAAATATTTTTTAATCATTCAAAATTTGTAGAATATATTCTTTTATGATTTATGATGTCCATCTCAGAAGCCTATTTTTGTCATTTTAGTTGGTTGATGTACAAGTGCCAAGTTATTGTTGGATGATGAACATTGCTTGAATAATCAAAAGTTACTCCAACTAAAACATAGCAATTCATGTAATTGATAGAAATAAAGATAGTTGAATGCATTATTCAAGTTTAACACTAGAATAATTATTCAAGTTTGAAAGAGTAACATATGCAAAACAAAAAAAAAACACATCACACAATTCTAATGCAGTCAAGTATCTTTATTTCTGTCAATTACATCAACTGTTATGTTTTAGTTGAAGCAACTTTTTATTATTCAGGCTATTGGTGGCAATATTCATCATCCAATCATTGGATGACTTGGCACATTACATCAACCAATAAAAATGATAAAAGTGGGCTGACTAAATCCAAATCACAATTCACAAAAGGATAGATTCTCTAAATTATGAATGATTAGAAAATTATTTTCTAATGACAAAAGATTAAAGATCTTGAATTACAAATAAGGATCCATAGATTCTCTCCGACTTCTTATACTCATATATTATTTTGAGATTTTCACTTTTTCTATGTACAGGTTGATTTAAATGTTAAGAGAATTAAGTTGAGAACCTCTTAATGATAATCTGTTCTTACATATGCATAAGATTCATCTAAACCTTAGTCTCATCTCCGATAGTCTAATCTCGAAATTCATGTTATACGATGATTCTATGTATAGGTTGACTTTAAATCTTGATCCATAGTAGGATGATTCTTACAATGGATCAAGATTTAAAGTCAAATCAAATCAAACAATGATCAGCTTTAGAACTAATAAAAGAAAAAAAAAACACTCATAACATCTATTTCCACAAATTCCTCACTCAAAATAGGGAAAGATCCTACTTTATATCCGCCATCCTCCACACTCAAAATAGGGACAAATGGTTGTAGCTTCATTTATTTTCACAAATTTAACACTTAAAACAAGGACAGAAGTTCCCAGAAGCAAAAGAAGATATATTTTTGTTCTAACTCCAATTTCAAGCCCTCGGTAAAAGTAAACCTAATCTTCCTCAAAAAGCTTTTGTCAAAAAAAAAAATAAAGCAAAGACAAGACAAATCATCAACTCTCCTTTTTGGATATTATCTAAAAGTAGCAGTTAAAAGAATTAAGGATGATTTTTTAAAAAAATATTTATTTTCACAAAGAGTTGTTTTATTTTTATTTTTATTTTATTTTTTGCAAATAGTATCTTATGTTTTAATTAATATCTGAAATACTTCTGCTGTTATAATGTTTTGGTTTGTTATAGTATTCTGACTATCACAACAAAAATATTGTTAAGTTTATTTAAAAATACTATAAATTATACAAATGAACTTATAACATTAGCCAAACTAACTCTAAGCTTAAAAATTTCGTAATATAATGGTTTATGAGTAATGATAATCAAAGAGACATAATATTATATTACTTATAATATTTTTTAATAGTTTATAATATTTTCGGTATCTCAACGAAACATTGTAACACTATCGAAAAACATTGTAAGTGAGCCCAATGAAATCAGAACATATTAGAAAATATTGATAGGATTCAAATAAGTATTTATAATAGTTTAGGAACATCATCACCCAAATAGGATAAAAAATTGACTTATTACATTATTTTGACCACTACAATAAAAATATTATAACACCTGCTTAAAAATATTATAAATGATTCAAATGAACTCCTAACATCAACTAAACTAATCATCAATCTAAAAATATGGTGTCATAATTGTCTAAAAGTAATGACAACCAAAGAGTAACAATATCACTTATATTATTTTTCAATAACTTTACAGTGCTTTCTGTACCTTAATAAAAATATTATAAATACTATTGAAAAATACTATACATCAGAAAAATGAAAACACTGTAAAAATTTAAAACCAGTGAAAAATTTGATAAAAAAAAATTAATAGGAAAGATGCCATTTGGGTTGGTGAGTGATTCTTATATATTATTTAGGAAAAAAAAAAAAAAAAGGGGCATCTTTTGCCGAAAAAAAAAAAAGGAGAGCTTTTTGAGGGAAATCACCCAAGTTTCAACACTAAAAAAGAGAGAAAAAGATTTAGCCATTGACCTCTTCAAAAAAAGGAACTTGTAGTTGACTTGGCAAAACCAGCCAACTAATCTGCACAATAGTTCACTTACCTGAATACACGATGGATCTTAACACTCTTAAAAGAATCTAAGAAGGCTTTAACACTCCTAACAATACTAAGCAATCTTCAAGTTGGATTAATTGGTCTTGTAAGTAACTTCACTACATCAGACAAATCAATTTTGATCTCCACAAGTTGCACAGTCTCATCCCTTACTAATCGCAGCCCTTCAAGCACAGAAGTTAGCTCATCATAGAGACAATTCTATATAATAATAATAATAATAATAATAATAATAATAATAATAATAATAATACAACTAAAATTTCTCTGTATTATGCTTCAATTATTAATAATTTTTTGTTTATAATTTTATTTCTTTCATTTAATGATTATATAATATGCCTATTAGACCTCTGATGACCCTGCATAGTTTTCTTTAAATTTAATCACTAAAATTTTGTACATTATTCGTAGGTGACAAGATAGAATTCGAGCTCCGGACATTGTTTATGTTTTTGATGGAGCGACAAGGACAAATTTACATGTAGGTTTGATCGTCACCAATCTATTTTCTTCTACATAGATGGTTATATAAAGATTAGGGTAAGGTTCGATTCTTTACGAGCAGGTGTCGTAATGTGATCCGTTGCCGATGCCTATCATTGTGGAAGGATAGTTGTCTTGTGTCCGACAATACATACATCAGTGTAGCTTTGTGAGCTTCAAGCAGTTCGCTGTTGATCGTTGATGAAGAAGCTATGATCGCCCACTTGATCGACGTGGTCACCATGGGCTAGTTTTACGGGCGGAAAGGAGGTGGAAGTTTGCGGAAGGTGAGGCCGGAGGCAGCGTTGACATGGGAAGCTAAAAGCATCGTTCGAAGAGGTTACTGATCCTCGGTCGTGAGGAAGAAGATGAGGAGGGAAGAAGGAAGAGTGACGTCTGCTTGCTTGCTCTAAAGGTTGGAGTGAGTTCTTGAAGAGGAGGAGGAGAAGAAGACGAAATAGGCTTCTCCACCATGAAGTCCACCCCAAAAGCATCGCCTTCCTCCACTTCATTTGTTCGTCCTCCGAAGGAGAATGAGAAGACGAAATAGGCTTCTCCACCATGAAGTCAACGCGAAAAACATCGTCTTCCTCTCCTTCACGTGTTCATCCTAGGAGGCCAACGCAGCGTGCGACACGGACTCCGCCGCCGGCTCTGATTCTTTCCCAACCCGCTCGGTCAGTGGGTCCGATGCGGGCCCCGCACCACGAGCTCCAATCGCGAGGCGGTCGGGCGAGAGGCGTTACGTCGTCATCCTCCGCAGCTTCTAGAACGTGACGGGCGCTTCCCTTGCGCCGCCGCGTCACATCCGTGCGAGGCCATGCAGGAGGAAGCGCCACCGCCATGCGCTCACTATAAGTACTGAGCGTCCCCTCCCCATCGCTCCCCCGCGCCGACAACTTCCTTTATCCCGCACACTCCATGGGGCGGCATACCTCAGCAGCAGCCACAAACGAGCACGGCAAGGCACCGCCGCCGGTCCGCATCATCCGCATGCCCTTATCGAAGCCGTGGCGGCGCCCCGCGCGCCCTTCGCCAGCGGTCTACCACGTTCACAGCGGCGGCTTCCGCCAGTTGGTCCAGATGCTCACCGGCGCGTCACCGCCGCTGCTCCACGCCCCACAGGCGAAGAGGGGCGTTATGACGCCAGCTCTGCCGCTCAACTCGGGTTCTCCTCCGCCAGAACTAGGTGACAACCTCGGGGACCACAACAACCGCGACCCAGCGATTAAGGCGGGGATTGCGGTGCCTATCGATTGGAATGCTGTAGCTACATCGCCATGGGAGCACACAGTACTCCCGGCTTGGAATGCTTCTCCTGCTTGGACTCCGGAGACTGCGGCAGCTCGGGACCTTTTTCCTTGAGAAGCATGCATAGCTCTCCTCATATGGTGCCATTCTCATCTGCTACTGCTGCAGAACTACTTCGACTCCGTCTTGGATTCCTAATACAAACTCACGTCTCGTTGAGAAAGTGAGAAGGTGGCACCCAATGGATACTTATTATCAATATATACACAATTTCCTTGGAAAATAAGAGCAGAAGATATGTAATTTGTTCTGCTTCACCATCAAATACTGAGTGAAAAATCACGAACTCATTGAGACCTTATTTTTAAAGATACAAAATGTCATGTAAAAATATGGAAACATGCGCCCTCAAATTCAGAATATTCTTAAAGTGAAATAAATATGGGTGATCGTTTTTGCACACCAGATTTAGGTCGTCCGTCTACGTGTAAATGGATGGAGCTTACCAGAGTTATCAGTGAACTTCAAAGAAAATAGTATATTACTTCAAAAGACTAATACAAGTAGTTCCAGAAATATCAGAGCTTAAAAGACAAGAGAGTTGTGATGATAAAATATTATTCCGATATGTAATTTTCCTATTAGATCTGACAAACTCTGTCAGTCAACTAGCAATCTTATTATCTTCATGATAAACATTTAATCATGAAAGTCTCAAAAGAGTGAAGTCTATACAAAATGCTATTAATGATGTTCAAGATGCTTCACTATCTACAAGTGTTTTTCACAAGATCCACCAAGACCTGGGAGTTAGTTTTCATAGTTATGCATTAAATTCCCTTATTGTTTGGCAAACTTTATGTCGTCCTTCCAAAACTATAGCAGCTTCACAGTATAGGATGCTCCTATTCTCTATAAACTTGCAACTTGACAAAACACAAAATTTATCAGAAATCAAAGCCTCCATTCTCAAGATGGTTTAAAAAACCATCTAATAAAGCTTGAACTAGCCAATCTCAGGTTTCTCTCATATGACAACTAGGAGTTGACGTATCTCCCTCTAGCCCTTAGGATTAATCGATAAAGAATCATCATTGTCGTAGTAAAGACTCTATTACAAAGGTACATAGAGCTTACTTTGGAGGAATTGATAACAAGCTTGCGATAAAAGCCAAATAGAAGTGATAATAAAAAAATTGATACGAATAGCAATATTTAATGATCCATGCTCATTCTCAGAAAGCTAATCATTTTCTGGCTGTTGTTTTCTATCACACGCTAGATAACATCAAGAGGATCCCACTATGCTCAAGAATCCAATAGGCCTTGAGGTTGAGATATCCCTATTCATTGTAGTATCTAAACTAGATATCAAACCTTTCATTGTAAAAAGCTCACACCCGAATAATTTTGGACCTCCACAATATCAAAATAAGTTAATCTTTCAAGAGTTTTTATTCTTTTAAATAGTATTTTTTAATAAAAGAGAAGGTATTGGAGGGATTTTTTAGTACATCATTGGTTCATGGGTTACCTTACAAGTCTGTGGTTTAATCTCATTAAGTCTTATTTCAAGTTTATTTTTTTTCTTTTACTAATATAATTTTAATATTATTGTTACTTCAATTGAGTTTAATTTAATTTCATAAATATAATATTTTTTATCTAAACTTATTATTAAATCTCACTTATGTATCTCAACATTTAATATAATACTCTTTCTTAATTTGCATCTTCATTCAATTTTTTATTACTTCATCCATACCTAAGTATTTTATGATCATCCACATATATAATATTTAAAACTTAAACTTTCTTATGTTAGTCATGTTCAAATTCATTCAAGTTTTGAGATTCATTTAACGTCGATTAAAATTTAACCACCACTTCTAATTACTATATGCATGCTTATTAACATAACTTATCTTATATTCAAGTATGATAACACACTTTGAGTTCTTGTGCTAAAGTAAGCATTAATAGTTATGCATACTTAATCAATATTTCATAAAATACTAAGAATAATATTATTAAAAAATATATACATTAATTTTAAAAGCTAAAAACATGAGCATATTATTTATCATATTTATGAAACATATATATATATCATAAATCATATTATTAATTAAAGATAATATATATTATTTATATTTTTGTTGATATACTAATTATAGTTCTGTTAGACTTAGAGAATCTGATTGATTTATAAGCAACAAGACATGAATGACGCTCCATGATATCCTCATGATAGTTTCACATGTTATTCTCATTTGGAAGTAATTGCTTTTTATGCAAATCTCCCCTTATGTATAACCTTAACTTAATACAAGTAGAAACACAAAAGGATAAATAAATTGTTGCAATTTTTTTTTCTCTTTCTTTTCTTAATTTTTTTTTATCTTATACCTTTTTGCATTCTATACTAAGTAGCAAAAAATGAATTTGATAAAAACTAAGCAGCAAAAAATTATAACGGAAGTATTCCTTGAAAAACTTATCTAAAGTAGTGAACAACTCTTTAATAGTTGTGAAAGACTTTATCAGATCCTTGGGAACGATGTGCCAAACCATCGTAACATCCAACAACTTGAGATAATAAATAGATAGAGAAAGGACAAAATAGTAAAAATAAGATATTCAATTGATAAATTTTTAAATAAGAAAATAAACAAATGATAAACAAATAAATAAATTATTGGTGCATCATGTTATCATTCCATACAAGTCTTGGTGCATATAATTTTGGGAATATGTTCATGTTCCATTATATGAATAAAATAGTTTGTTCATAAGTATAATTACCACATAGTGGGTATCACTTAATAGAGGAATGTTTCCTCTTAGATAGAATATCTAAGTAACTACAGTCTTTGAGTGGATTTATATGCTTTTATTTTTTATACAATAAAATAAACAATAATTTATGTTCTCAATGTTTTAGATTTACTAGTTATATTCCCAATTTATATTTGTGATGCACAGTGTATTTGATTAATCCATGTTATCTAATACAAGTATGTGAGAGCTTCTATATATTGTTACAAAATGTTATTTCCTTGGCTAAATTTTCTAGAAATGTGGGTGGCTTCTTTTAACTTCATATGTAAATGACCTTGTTTATGTATTTTTGAGCATTAATATAAATTGCTAATTCTAGCATTAATTTTACATTATATAACTAGTCACAGTAATATTAATTGTGTTGATAAAGACATATATGGGATTATTATGCCATTATCATCAAAAGGGATAGGCATCAGTTTTTAATGAATCTTCCAGTGATGAAAATCTAACTTCTTGATTAGGAGACCTATTAAAGTAGGTTTAATATGATAATAACAAGTCAAATGATCTATCCACAGCATACTTGCGAGCACAATAGTGTAAATATATTTGTAAGGAGTTTCACTCCTAACTTATTCATATGATAATTAGTGCTTCTCGGTAGAGAAATAGGAAGAGATATGAGTCACTATTATATGAGATATAACTCTACATGCATTCTTAGTATGTGCTCTTATATATAAAAGAATAGATAGTTATATATGACCATTAAAGCACAAACATGTGAAGCAGTTTACCATACATACTATGTGAAGCTAGTTGAAGTATATACTAAAGGAACATAGTTCACTTATGTTAAGCCTTTTAAAAATACATACTGATTGCACTTCCAATTTGGAATATGATTGACTATAACTTGTTATCTCCTAACAACAATTGGAATCTGACCCTTTCGCATCCCTACAATGGCCTGTTTCTGATGTGTCACAGAGTGAATCTACCGAGGAACTAGTGAGCGTTGACATCAGTGAAGTAGTCAAACTGCGGTCAATATTAGGGTGCCGTGGCCGCCGCGTTCTATTGCGCATGCCAAATCGTCATAAAAGAGACCGCGTGCTTAAAGTATTTAGCACGTGGGAGACTCGTGATGATGTCTCTCCTTCTCATGCTTTTCACGTGGAATTCGTTCGTGTTACAGTTCGACTTTGATTCCTTGAACTTGAAAATTTCATTTCGAACTGAGAGGACCAAAAAATCAATCACATGTCCATTAGATTTCTATCTCTCTCAACCACTTAATAAGAAGAGAAATAATATAAAAAAATTAAAAAGATAATTCTGAATCATAATTAGAATTGGAATCAGAATTTATATCGTTGGTTCTTGAACCAAAACTAAAATTGGAATTAGCTGTAATTTTTGCAGGATAAACTGTCGATTCCTAATTGGGTTAGATCCGATCAAAAGCGGGCACTTGTTTATACCGATGTAATCCTTTTGTAGCGTGATCGTCGACGCCCAGCTCATCTTAGCCGTGGTAGCACAAGTGTGTTGGCTTGAACAGGCTTCTAAATAGATTTCTCTTTCATCGTGCTCCATCCATCCGGCCCCAAACAGGGGGCACAAGAAAAATCAAAGTGTAATCACTTGCATAAACAATGAACGATAATTCTTGCATCAAAATGGATATTTGCATGTCTGAAAACAAAAGCAGGAGACTAGTCACATTCTTTTGATGTAGGGTTTGATCCACCCGTTTCAGTACAAAAGCTTTGAGATGTAAACATGATAAAAATACTGGCATATAATAAATTAGAAGAGAGAGATGGTAACATGGGAAAGACTATTGATAATTCATTTGTAGGTGGTAGACTCATTATCTTCGGATCGTCATGTCATTGTCACCCGATCGAACATATCAATATTACTCGATCGATATCTTATCATCACTTGATCAATACTTTAGTCTATGTGGCCAATACGTCATAAAATACTTGAATCCACCAGGTAGATAATATAGCACTAATGGAAGTTGACTCGGCTCAACTATTACTTTACCATTCCAAAATTTGGCGTATGATTTCATACCATTATTTGTGACTAGACAAAACATGTAAACCATTCGCAATATTTAACCATAATCTTAGACTCAACAGTCATTTATTATACAATAAAAAGACACCCTAAGTACACCTTCATCTCTCTCAAAAAATATAAATTATAATATGTAGACTCAATACTTAATTGAATGTCTTCTGAACTTAAGCATTAGAAGAGTTTCATGGAGTATGCCCTAATGTAATTTTGCAAATAAAATCATTTAGACTCAACAATCGGCCACATGACATGTTAGAACAAAAGTAAATCAAATCATTCTGATTAAGAAAACCTAAAGGTGAGTCATGTCATCGTAAAACATATTTTCGGCTTTCGTATCGAGAAAGTTATCTCAAGATACAACTAAAAGAAAATCTTTTTTAAAACATGATTGTAGAGAATCCTAAAGATACTCCGACACCAATAGAAAAGATTATGAAAAGAACAGATATATATATATATATATATATATATATAAAGAATGTGAAAAAAGATGAAAACAACCGAAGATGAGTTCCACCCTCTCGTTGAAGCATGAAGAAGAATTTATATCTTGCTTCGTTTGAGCAAAGAATATCACATCGCCCATGCGTAGCACAACGATGAGAAAATAATTGAGTCGGGCATGGAGATAGTGTACGTGCGAGTCACAGCAAACCTTCACTTCTGACCTAGCAAGGTAAGGGTATTAAGAAAATTTTAATGTTTTTCCCTTATAATGTCCTACAAAAAATATAACAAAACTAAAAAAAATATTTTATTTAACTTTTGACCCCAAAACTTCAAATATTATATGAATTAACAATGCAACCATATATAAATAATTCATCTATATTATATAGAACAAAAAAGGATTTTAATCCTTTGACACTACTTATATGTCATTCACAGATGCAGGGCCAAATGTCATTTGTATGCTTTGCATGAACAAAATTCTAAGATTTTAAGTTTTTTTTAAAATATATTATTGTAATAGTTTTATAAAAGAAAACATTAATGATCTTACAAAGATATCGTAACGGGATATTTGAAAAAATAGTTGTTCCTTCACATAATCCAAAAGGAGAACCATAATACTCTATAATATGGTAGAAAAGAATAAGCTATATTAAAGAACCCTTTTTGTATTCTTCCTCTTCAAATATTATTGTCTCTGAAGAATTTCAACTATCATTTTAAATAGTGAAATGTAAACGAGACAAAATACAACTTGACAGCAACCGGTGATTATGTCGAGATAAGCTCCTGGGAACATTCTCTAGCAAAAAGCAATGAGAACTAGCAAAGAGGTGTGGCTAGAAACAGGAGGGAAGTGGGATGATTGACACAAACATTACAAAGGAGAAAAAATATTTTGAATAAATCATTTCAAAACTATTAAAATGAAAATCTATAATTCACCTGCTAGAAGGTCATGGACATAAAATAAATATAAAGATCTTGCAACAACATCAAGATGGAGACACCTAGTAGAGTGTGCACCCAGATATTCTTACTTCCAGATATTTTATATTTTGGACATGTTCCATTGATGTCACATAAATAGGAAAAATCTAGATCTTATCTTCGAGATATGCATTGCTTTGTTTGACATGGAAAATTTTCTCAATTCAACCTATTTGACAAAAAATCAGTAAAGTTCAAGGAACCCTGAAGAAATCTAAAACATTATCGAAATCATATTCCACATATATTGTCAAGTCAATCAGCCATTTAGAAATTTACATAGTAGACCAAAAAAATGTGAATAGCATATTGCATCCTTCCATCTTTTGACTACTGTATAAAAACAAAAAAAAAAGATTATTAACATATTCCATTGCCTCTATCCACTCTACTCAACAGCGTAAATCTCTTCCACCCTCGAAAGGCCAAAAAGACCTTAGCATAGAAAAAACAGTAGTCATATACTCAGTGAAGGCACATTCAAAACATAAATAACTTTGGGTATTGATATTTTCTCCTTTATAGGTCTTAATTCAGACGTTTATGTAATCCTTATCTGTACTTATAAGCAAAACTCAATATGATCTGAATCCTTATCAAACCATCAGAATTTGATTTAACAAATTTTAACACAAAATCTAAAGTAACTTAAGTGGCTGGCACATTCATCCCATCTAGTTTTTATTGATTGATGAGATAGAGAATTGAAAAACTTTAAAATGAAAAAAAAAGTCTAGAGAATAACAATTAAAAGAACATAAAAGAAAGCTGATGAAAAATATAATACGATTCACAAACTTTCATCTACATCAATAGAGAACAAAAAATAAAATTTTTAATATATGAGATCAATTATAAGATCCTCAAGTTAGCGCCACTAGAACATAAAGTCCCCTATATATCCTTCGGCCCAAAAAACTCTTTTCTCAATCCTCTCTAGATTTACTAGAGAGAAACCATCATGAAAATCCAAAATATCTCATCTTTCCCTCTCACCAAAATATTAAGAATAAGAACAAATCCTAATCATTCAAGAATATTTTCTATTTGAATACTTAATTAAATCTAAATTCTAATCTACCAAGGAGTTTAAATTTAATTAGGAATCCTCTTAGTAGATATAATCTTCTAAAATATTTATCAATCCTAATAATCTTTATCTTATTGAGCATTTTTCTACTTCGTGCCTCTTGTAGAAATTGAACCATTGGCTTAAAGAATTTACCACAGTTATACAAACTGAAGCAATTCATGATCTAATATCTGATTTTAATAAGCTCTTGAATGCATCATATGTGGTCGGAATCGAATTAATAGTATTTTTTAATTCCAGAGAGAGATCTTCATCTCATCGTCTTATCAGCAGTAGGATTTTTTTCCTCACAACTTTCTACGTCTTAAAAATTATGAATATGACCCTTTATTTTTGCATCATGAATGAAATTTGTCAATGTAGGTACCTATTATTCTTTATATATATAACTTGTTTCCGGCCTTTTAAGGTCTTTGCAAGACTTAGTAGTTAAACTTTATCTAGTTAAAAGCTTAACTACCAAGTTATATATATAGCTTAACTACCAAGTTATATATATATTCTCAACCTATATAACTTATGCTATATATATAACTTGGTAGTTAAGCTTTTAACCAGATAAAGTTTTTCTAACTTATCCCAAATAACCATGGTGAAGTCATCAACAATAATATTATTTATAATATCATTAGCATTGGAATGATAAATAGTAATTACACACTTTACCTCAGGTTCCACCTAATCTTCATCATTTATCTTTTCTGGTATGTTTGCTCATTCCTTCAACATGCTCAATTTTGAACAAGAAGATTTTTCACCATCCTCTATTATAAGATGAAACTGTTTATTTTATCAAATTTCTCTATAGTAAAGCTAATAAAACAACTAATGGCATCCTTGTTGAATTTCAAATCTCAGATCTTTTGGACTTTGATATCACACTTTTTTAGGGAGGAAGAAAAAAAAAACTCAAAAACTAAAAGAATACCTAGAGATTAATAATCAAGAGAACATACTAGAAAATTGATCTAATGTGATTTGATAACAAATATCCACGAAGGAAAAATTAATTTTTTTAATATACAAGATCATTTTTTTAATATTCTTATTTAACCACGACTCCGTTTGTATATTCTCTCAAATAAAGTATAAAGAACTCTTCTCACAATCCTCTCTAGAAACTTAAAGAAGCATCCAAAATGTCATATCTGTCCATCTCACCAAAAGGTCGATACTCAATATGTATTTATAAAAGCAAATTGTAGTCCTCTAAGGACTTTTCCTACTTGAATATGTAATTAAATTCAAATCCTAATCCACCAAAGAATTCAAATTTAATTAATACTCATAAGTAATTAGGTACTTCTAAAATACTTACTAATCTTGATAATTTTATATACCATCATAATTATTTAACTTCTGATATATAAAGAAAGATATATTATGCTTTTATATTAATTATTTTAACATATATAATTTATATATTAATCACATTATTTGAACTAATTATCACTATGTATTTTAACACAATTATGTTTGGATCCATTGTATGTATAGCCCTATTGTCTCACCCCCAAAAATAATATTCATAGATAAAAAATTATTGAGGTGTAAATCTATCTTAGATTAGAAAATTTTAACTACACATAATCAATTCCCAGAATATCTAACATAGAATTAAGGACACCAAAGTCATTCCATTCTCATCACACACTATAAAACATGTACATATCACTTAATAACTCAATAAAACTAGAGTCAACTCAAAGATTATTGACAATCGCTTATAAATTCACAAGATCAATGAAACATCACATCCATAAGCTAATCATTTACCCAGTTCTCATCAAAGCATGAAACATTAGATTTAATATATCTAGACTTTCAAAACATGTGATGTCTTTTAACATTTATAGCAACAAACACCAACTTAGATTTTTGAATAACCTCAACCAAAATGCTCCTTTATAATAACACAAAAAAAAACTACAAAACAAGTCTCAATCTTCTAACATTCCATTGTCCTAACCTAACCTAACATGAGTGTGAGTGATAAGCTAACATGAAAATCTTATATAGTAATAAGGTCAGCTATAAAAACTTAATAAGCAATTATCATAACAATGGAAAAATAGACAATAAATCATATGGCATAAGGATTAAGATGCACAACATGATTTTAAGAGTCATATTTAGCATTTCATACGATTCATACTTAATAGAGGAGCAAAGAGTAACGTATAAGTAAATCAAGATCAAATGGCAAGGCATGAGGTCAAGGGTAATATTTATCATTTCATTTGATTCATTGTTAACAAAGAAGCAAAAAGGCAATATATTAGTAAATCAAGATTGAAAATCTTGAGCTCAAGAGTCATATTTGATATTTTATTTAATTTATTAATATCAAAGAAGTATATAACAACATATAAGTATATCTTATGTCTTTTAGAACTATATCAAAGAAAATTAGAGGGTGAAGTAAGATTATAACATAACATTATCAACCAAATTTCTGGATGGTTATTAACATTAGCCTTCCATGTTTAGAAGACATAATTCTCTTTTCATTTGAAAAGAGAATTATCAAAGTAAAAAAGTACATGTGAAAAGTAAAAAATATAATGAAAGTACATGTGAAAAAATAAAAATATACATATACATGTATGAATCAATATCAAACCGAACATGAATATTTGCAAAACTTATTTGATTATAATAAGAATCGGTTATTAAGAGATAAAAGGAGTTTTATAGTAGGAATATGAGACTCATTTAAGAGAGGATTTTAGAGGAAAACAAATTCCAACTATATCAAAGGAACATTGATGATTTAATGGGATCATAAAATAACATAATTTCATTAATTTTTAAAAGAAAGATTTAAGAATATTTTGATCAAATCAGAGTTTTGTATAGAATATTATAGTTAAAATAAGGTAGATAGGTTAAGATTCTCATAATTTCATAATTATAAGTTTATAACTTAATTGAGGTTGATGTTATTAGAATAAGAAAAACACTATTAATTACTCATAATATTTTGTGGCCCTTTATAATTGGATAAGATATATAATATAACTAATTGGATTGTATTGAAATATTTTAGCCAATAGACTTAAAATAGGATTCCTTAAGAGATAACCTTGATGGGAGGAAATCTCTTAATATTATCATAGACCCTCTACTCTCGCCTATAAATGGACAGGACCTCTAGGGATTGAGGGCACGCACAGATCTCTGTGCCAGGATTGAAATCAAATGCTTAGATCTAGTTTAACGATGTGTATCTTTTGATGTCATCTGTTCAGAGATCTCTGTTTGATCTGCAAGACATCGTCTTTAATCCAAGATCGTTGTCAATTTGCAAAGAGGAACTGGATCCTTTCTCTTCTCTTCCTAGACGTGCGTCTGTGCGTGCCCTCAGTCCCTAGATGTTCTGTCCATTTATAGACGAGAGCAAAGGGTCTAGAATAAGATATTATGAGATTTCCACTCATCAAGGTTATCTCCTAGGGAATCCTACTTTAAGTGGACTTCTATTCTATTAGCTAAAATATTTCAACAGAATCCAATTAGTTATATTATATATCTTATTCAATTATAAAGGGCCACAAAATCTAACATTCTCCCACTTGGCCCATTAATTGATAAGATATAAAAGAGATATTCAAAATCAAAATAAACAAAACAAAAATTATTTGAAAACAATTTTATCTAATTAGATTTTAAAGAATTTTAAAAAGTATTTTATACATGGCCATGATTTTTTTTTTTAAATAAACCAATAAGTCTAATAGACACAATAATACTATATTAAGTCTAACTATCAATGCGAGTCATAGCGGTTATATTTCATCAATGTCATACTCCCTTCTGTGTACCATAACATTGTTAGTTTTTCTTAATATACTCCATAATGACCCCTATAATTTGTCTTGTTAAGACAATCTTGTTATTACATTCAACCATAATATGCATAAATATAAATATAAACAAGATATCAGAAACAAATAACTTTAATTAAGCAAGAAGAATGTCAATAATAGCATCCACATAAATATGCATCACCATATCTTTCATGACTTACTCACAAGCCTCATTCTAAGAACATGTTCTTTAAATATTTTACACTGTAAGGTTTTTGTCAATGGATCAACAGTCATTATAGTGGTGCTCAGATTCTCAATTGACACTTACTGTTTCAGGATTTTTTCTCTAACCACTAAGTACTTTATCTGAATGTGCTTGGAACCACTAGAGTACTTGCCATTTTTAGAGAAGAAAACTGCTGCGGTGTTATCACAAAATATCTTCATCTGCCTAGCAATTGAGTCGATCACACCAAGTCCTAAGATGAAATTTCGCAGTCATAAAACTTGATTTATGACCTCAAAGCATGCCACAAATTTAGCGTCCATTGTTAATGATGCAATAAGCGATTGCTTTGCACTTTTTCAAGAAATTGCCCTACTAGCTAACATGAATACAAATCCTGAAGTGGACTTCCTACTGTCGATGTAATTTGTAAAATCAACATTTGAATATCCTATCACTTCAAGCTGATTTGATCTCTTATATGTGAGCATATTATCTTTCGTCCCTTGCAGATATCTCATTACTTTCTTTGCAGCTTTCCAATGTTCCATTCTTGGGTTGCTTTGGTATCTTTCCAACATTGCAACTGCAAAACTAATATATTGTCTTGTATATGTTTGAGCATATAATAGACTTCCAACTGCGCACCCATAAAGAATATTCTTCATTTGATTTTTTTCTAAGTCATTTTTCGGACACTAGTTTTGACTGAATTTTTCACCTCTATTAATAGGTATATCATTGATTGAGCAAAGCTGCATATTAAATCTCTCCAAGATACGATTGATATATCCTTTCTGAGACAATCCTAATAATCCTTGAAATCTATCTCTGAATATCTCAATGCCAATAACATAGGCTACCCCATTCATATTAACCATTTTAAAGTTCTTGTTGAGAAATATCTTAGTTTCGTGTAATAAACCAAGATCACTACTAGCAAGTAAAATATCATTCACATATAAGATTAATATAATAAACTTACTCCTACTTACTTTTAGATTTATACACTGATTAACAGAGTTTTCCTTAAATCCGAAATAAGTAATGGTATTATGAAACTTTATATACCATAAATGGATTTCTTAAGTTTATAAGCCAAACTTTTTTTTCCCTTTTCTATGAATCATTCAGGTTATTCCATATAGATTTTCTCATCTAGATCCCTATTTAGAAATGTTATTTTCACATCCATCTGATGCAACTCAAGATCATAATGAGCTACTAATGTCATGACGATTCTTAATAAGTCCTTTCTAAAAACCGGAGAAAAAGTCTCATTATAGTCGATGTCTTCTTTTCGAAAAAACCTTTGGCCACAAGTCTGGCTTTATATCGTTCGATATTGGCTGTTGAGTCACGTTTTATTTTAAAGACCCATTTACAACCGACTCTTTTACAATTATTGGGCAATTCAATGAGATCCCAAACACCATTCTGGACCATTGATTTTAACTCTTCTTTCATTGTATCATACCATTTTTCAGAATCGTTACTTTATATGGCTTATGGAAACAATAAGGAGTCTCTTTTTATTCCTATATCATAATCTGATTCTTGTAGATATACCACATAATCATCAGAAATGACATGTTTCCTTTTCCTTTGAGATCTTCTCAAAGCTGTCAATTATGATTATTCTACAAGATCATCAACGGCGACATCAACATCATGTGAAAATTCTTCGATGTTATTTTGTTGTTCACCCTCATCAATACTCTCATTGATTTGAGAAATAATAATATCTCGAATAGGAGATGATATGGGAGAATTAACCCGAATCTCCTCAATATCAAAATTAATCCATCGAGATTTTTCACTCCTACTAATTTTGTCATTTTCTAGGAATTTTGTATTACCAAATTCTACTATCCTCATACTATAATTAGGGCAATAAAATTTGTATCCCTTGGATTTTTCTGGATAACCAATAAAATATCCTGAAATAGTTCTTGGATCCAATTTCTTTTCATGTGGATGGATTTTTCTGGATAACCAATAAAATATCCTGAAATAGTTCTTAGATCCAATTTCTTTTTATGTGGATTGAATACTCTTATCTATACAAGACACCCCCAAATATATAAATGTCTTAAACTGAGCTTCTTACCAGTCCATAACTCAAATGGAGTCGATGAAACTGACGTACTAGGAACCCTGTTCAAGATGTATATAGCTATCCTAAGAGCTTCACCTCACATCAACTCAGGTATAGAGGAATAACTCATCATGCTCCTAACCATATCCATAAGAGTATGATTTCGTCTTTCAGCAACACCATTCTGCTATGGTACACCTGGTAATGCATATTGAGCACAAATAATCCGCTATTCTAGGAATCTAGCAAAATGACCAATATTCTGACCAGATCCATCATATTTGCCATAAAATTCACCACCCCTGTCAGATCTAATAATTTTAACTTTTTTATCTAATTGTCTCTCGACCTCATTTATGTATACTTCAAGAGTATCAACGACTTGAGACTTTTCATGTATTAGATAAACATAGTCATATCTAGATAGATCATCTATAAATATGATGAAATACCTTTCTCCACTAAAATAAGAAATATGGAGTGGTCCGTAGATATCGGTATAAATAATCTCAAGGAGTTCTTTACTTCTTATGGCATTTTTGTTTATATATTTAGTTTGTTTTCTCTTAATGCAATCTATACAAACATCAAAATCAGTAAAGTCTAAATGTTCCAAAATATTATCCTTCACTAATCTTTCAATCCTTTGCTCGGAGATATGTCATAATTGTCTATGCCACAATATAGAAGATCTTTCATTATTGAAACTATGTTTCAATCCAACACTTGATTGCAGAGTCATTAATATCTTTGCAAACTCAAGATCTAAATTAATTCTGTACAAACCATCATACAGAATTCCAGAACCAACTTTTATTGAATCATAAAACATGCTGAGTTTACCACTACCAAAAGAAAGACAATATCCTAACTCATCAATTCTAGATAGAGAAACTAAATTTCTAGAAATAGTAGGAACATAACATGTGTCAACAAGATCCATCAAGTGACCCGTCTCTAAGCGTAGACGATAAGTTCCCACTAATATCACTTTCGCTTTAAGACGATTTCTCATAATGATGAATCTTTCATATTCTTTTGGTTTCCAAATTGAAAGAAATCCCTACATGTTATTGGTAACATGAGTTGAAGCACCATAATCAATCCACTAAGTGTTAAAAGAAACTTTTGTAATGTTTGATTCGAAATATACAAGGGTCGAGTTAATACATTTCTTTTCGAACCAAGTCTTGCGTTTAATGCAGTTCTTCTTCACATGTCCTTTCTTGCAACAAAAGAAGCACTTTACAGTAAAGGCTTTCTTTTCATTAGTCTGTTTAACATTTCCAAACCCGACAAATTTCTTTAATGGATAATGCTTCAATTTTCTTTTCTTATTACCAACTCCTTGAGTAGTAGTCATGACATTATCTGAACTTTCCTGCCTTAATCTCACTTCTTCCTGAACACACATGCTAGTTAACTCATTCAAGTCTCATTTATCCTTATTTGTATTGTAGTGAATCTTGAATGGGCCAAACTGAGAAAGAAAAGAATTGAGAATAAACTACACGAGGAAAGACTCATCAACATTCATGCCTAATGTTTTAAGTTTTGCAGCTTTATCAACCATATTGAGGATGTGATCCTGAATTCCTCGAGTGTCATCATACTGAACCATAATCAGTTCTTTCATTAATGTGTCAGCCAATGACTTATCAGTAGATATAAATCTATCTTCAATAACCTTTAAATATTCTTGTGTGCTAGTTGCAATCGATAATGAAGTTTTTATGTTATTTATAATTGTCATAATTATGAACATTAGACTAAGCCTATCAGATCTTTCCCAAGCCTTTATTTCATTAACTTGTTCTACAATACTTTCATCAGTCAAATCTGCAAGCTTTTCAACAAGCAATGCTAAATCAAGATCTAATACACTTAGTGTAAATTTTACATGCTCTAACCATTCTGAATAATTTGATCCAGAGAGTTTAGGGATATCAGAAGCATAAGAATGTATGGGCAGAAGTACCACTACAAAAATATAGAATAACATTAATGCTTTGAGTTTGTCAAAAATTGATAAACTATTGATATCATCTATATTACACCTTTGGGTAGAATATTGATATATCTAGTGTTTACTCAAGATTATATATGGAGGACTGATACCATCCTTGTGGAATATGATTGTTACCTTTGGGTATACAACCTAAACTGCAAGGATATCCAGAACAGTATCATCATACCCCATCACATAATTATTTGAAGTATATTCTCCTTTGGGATTATCTAAATCTTCTAATTATGTGTGCCATTGTGAATATTATTTTCTTAATGTCATTTAGGACTAATTCCTTAATATTATTTTATAAGTTATTGGTCTAGATCACTTTGGTGGCTACAAAACTAATACAATAATATAAAATAAAATTTAAAATATCTTATAAATGACAAAACTTTTATTATAATTCACATCACAAAAGCTTATCATCACATGCCACTTTGGTAGCTACAAGTCAGATAAAACCTAGGGAGATGAATTACAAATAATATTCATCAAATTTCTTTAATTTATGCTAAGTAGTTCAATAATAAAATAACAACCATAATAATTATTGAATATTAATGCTAAGTAGTTCAATAATAAAATAACAATAATAATAATTATTAAACATTAATTAGTAAAAGAAAACTCATATGATAACATTATTTCACATTTTCAAATATATACATGCCTTCATGTGAAAGATAAACATTATTTCACATTTTCAAATATATACATGTGAATAAGTAAATAAAATTTTAAAAATAATAATTATATTTTTGATTTTATTTATCACATATATAATCAATAATTCATATGAGAAAACTATAAAACTAAACCATAATTTATAGTTTTTTTAATTAAAATTAAATCCAATCAAATAATCAAAAATATAATCATGATTAAATTTAATCATAATTATAATAAATCATACTTATCAATTTTATAATTGAGAACATAAACTAAAATTCTCAATTTCATAATGATAAAACTATAAATATTTGATATGATATAAATCCGAAATATACGATTTATGAAGGGCAAAACTATAATTTGAAAAAAAATTAGACCCAAGGATAAAACTATAAATATGTTGACAGAATATAAACTGAAATTACAAAATTTGCAAAGGGCAGAACTATAATTTTATAAAACCCTAGCCTCGAGGTCAAAACCGTAATTATGCCAAAATCCTAATCTGTCTTGTCGTCGCCGCCTGCGCTTATGGAGCTGCCGCTACTCGCGCGCGGCCACTGCGGTAGTTTCTTGCTTGCGCACAATGCGCACGGCTGGCCGCAGTGCTGCCTCTGCCCACGCGCGATCACTGCGACGGTTCTTGCCCGCGCGTGGTTGCTGCCAGCGCACGGCCGCCGCTTGTGCACGGCCTACCCACGTGTGGCTGCCGCCTGGGCTGTTTCCCTGCGTGCGGCGACCGTCGCATGGACGGGTTCTGGCCGTGTGCAGCCGGCCGTCGCATGGGCATTGTGATGTCCGCGTACGGTTGCCGCCTGGTGCGCTACAGCACGCACGTTGTCCAGCGTAGCTTTTCCATCAACAGATTCACAGCAAGATCAATCATCGGATAAAAATGGATCAATCATGCATCATAAACAAAATAATAGATCTAATGTTTTTGATCTCAAGAACCTAATGTATTTGATCTCAAGAATCTAGGCTCTGATACCAATTATAAACATAAAATTATGTAATATGCTATATTAAATACATAAATAACCTTTATGCTAGGATTAAAATAAAATACTTAGATCTAGTTTAACGATGCGTACCTTTTGATGTCATATGCTCAGAGATCTCTTTTTAATATGCAAGACACCGTCTTTAATCCAAAATCACTATCAATCTGCAAAGAGGAACTAGATCATTTCTCCTCTCTTCATTTCTCCTCTCTTCCTATCCTTTCATCTAGATTGATGATTTAGGGAAAGAGTTGAGGGGAAAACTATAATCGTTCAACACAGACGTACGAGATATACGCATGTGCGTGCCTTTAGTCCCTAGACGTCATGTCCATTTATAGGCGAAAGCAGAGGGTTAAGATATTAGGAGTCCCTAGACGTCCTGTCCATTTATAAGCGAAAGCAGAG
>NC_088354.1:31815000-31955000 GCF_036884655.1 Musa acuminata AAA Group
TTGTTCAATGACCCAGGCTTGTCACCTCCCGACGACGCACCCACCGGCCCGTCGCCGGTGTCTCCCGAGGCCTTTCACGACCTCGCTCATCAAGTCCGAGCCCTGACGAGCATGGTGCAGACCATCATCCCGATTGTCTCGCAGCGAACCACTCCGCACGTGGCTCACCCTTCACAGCAACAGGAAACCCTCGTCCGCACTCACATACCTCTCTCCGGGCTCCCTGGCTCGCCTCAGAATCCGATAACTCGGCCCGGGAGCCGGGAGGCAGAAGACACGGCGAGCCGCCCCGAGCGCGAGGCTCCGTCTGCCGACTCTACAAATGCCCTACGAGCCCAGCTGCGCCTCGTCAGTCAAAGACTCGACGAGGTACAACAGGAAGTCCGCAAGTCGAAAGGAGAGCTCGGAGTGGACGGGCAGCAAGGATCCCCGTTCACCCCCGAGATCCAAGATCAGGCGATCCCGTCACATTTCCGCCTCCCCTCGCTGGACGCGTATGACGGCGCCGCTGACCCAGCGGACCACGTGGCCGCTTTTCGCGCCCAGATGGCGCTATACGGGACTTCCGATGCTTTGATGTGCAGGGCGTTCCCAACAACCCTGCGGGGGCCGGCCCGCGCGTGGTATAGCAGTCTGAAGGCCGGGACCATCGCCTCCTTCGACCAACTCGCCAAAGACTTCGAGCTTAGCTTCCTGGCTTACGCTCGACCAAAACCGTCTGTAGCATTACTCCTCGGACTCAATCAGAGGGAGGACGAGCCCCTCTCCCATTTTGTGAACTGCTTTATGACGTAAATCCGCGGACTATCGGATGCTCACCCCTCTCTACTGATGCAGGCATTCATGACAGGCCTGCGGCCCTCCCGGTTCTTCTGGTCTCTCGTGGAGCGACCCCCTGCCGCGGTCCCCGAAATGATTCAGCGTGCTGGCCAGTTTATCGCCGCGGAGACATGGATGGCTAGAAAGCGGGAAGAGCATAAAAAAGTCAAGGTGGAGCCGCCTCGACAACAGCATCCCGCCGCCTCTTGACGCAAGTTGGATAGGTCCGACCCAAGACCTCCTCCCCCCTCCTTGAATTCTTCACGGACGGAAATATTTCTCCATGAGAAGGGGAAGGGACTACTCAAGGAGCCCCACCCGATGAGGAGCCCGCGAGAACTCGCAGACCGCTCAAAATACTGTCGATTCCATCGACAGCATGGGCACGACACCGAACAATGTCGTGAGCTAAAAAGACAGATCGAGGAGCTCATCCGCCGAGGGCATCTCGGCCACTACCTTCTACCGGACAAGGAGCCATCACCTCACCCAAGGGGTACCATTGAGAGACACATCGACGTAATCGCCGGCGGCCCCGCATCAGGAGGGGGCTCCATGTCAGGAAGAAAGGCGTACGCCCGAGCCGCTCCTGATGTGACCCCTGGGCACGGGCCCGAGCCCGAAATCACCTTCCCAACCGGGGTCTCCAGGCAGCCCGAGCACGATGATGCCCTCGTGATATCAGCAAGGGTGGCCAACGCGCAGGTAAGGAGGATCATGGTCGACACGGGGAGTTCGGCCGACATACTCTACTTTGACGCCTTCCAGAAGCTCGGCTTAGCCAAGGAAAGCATGCGCCCAATGGGTTCAGCGCTCACCGGGTTCACGGGAGATTCGATATCACCTCTGGGGGCTATCACTTTGCCCTTAACCCTAGGGATCCCGCCAAGGTCAAAAACGGTAATGACCACCTTTTTGGTGGTCGACCTTCCTACGGCCTACAATGCCATACTGGGACGGCCGACCCTCAATAAGGTCAGAGCCGTCGTCTCGACCTACTACCAAACCATTAAGTTCCCGACTCACGCAGGGGTCGGAGAAGTCTCTGGAAGCCCCCGAGAGTCCAGGCGGTGCTACCTAACCGCCGTTTCACTACACAAGAGGACCAGGGTCGAGCCACCACTAGAGGACCCGCGGGAAACAAAAAGGTCGGCCCCTCATCCCGAGCAGAAGGGGCCCACCGTAGATGTGCCGTTACAAGAAGCCCGACCCGACCGAACGGTCAAAGTGGGTTCGGAGCTACCCGAACAGGAACGAGAGCAGCTCGTCGGCCTCCTGCGGGAAAATGCCGACATCTTCGCCTAGTCCCCATCTGATATGACGGGCGTCGACCCAGGGGTGGCACAGCACCATCTCAACATCCCACCTAACGCTCGCCCGGTAAAACAAAGACCCAGGCGGCAGGCCCCTGATCGGCAGCAGGCCATACGAGAGGAGGTGACCCATCTCTTAGCAGCAGGCTTCATAGAGGAAGCCAGGTATCCTCAATGGCTGTCCAATGTAGTCCTTGTGAAAAAACACAATGGAAGCTGGAGGATGTGCGTTGACTACACTAGTCTCAACAATGCATGCCCGAAAGATTGCTACCCCCTCCCAAGGATCGACCAGTTGGTCGACGCAACGGCCGGACACGCGCGCCTCTCTTTCATGGACGCCTATTCGGGATACAACCAGATCAGGATGGCGCCCGAAGACAGGGAACACACGACCTTCCTCACCGACCAAGGGGTGTACTTCTATAAGGTCATGCCGTTCGGGTTGAAGAACGTCGGGGCCACATACCAGAGGATGGTGATCAAGATGTTCGCCCATCAGATCGGAAGGAACATGGAAGTTTACGTGGACGACATGATCGTGAAAAGCCAAGAGGCCGAAGCCCACATTGCCGACCTGACCGAGGCGTTTTGTTGAATCTCGGATTTTGATGATGAAATCAATTGATGGGTTAATTAATCTAATCCATATTATTGAGTTAAGTGTGCAGGATTAACTATGATAACTAGAAAACACAAAGCAAGAGAACCGGAGTCAAGATCGATGGACGTTTAAGAGTCCGAAGAATCGTCGGAGATGCTGCCGAAACCAACCGAGAAGAAATCGGGAACCTACCGGAATTTTCGGAAGTTCGCCGAAGAGATCGTCGGAGGTTCACGGAGATCACCGAGAAGGCTCGGCTACTCGTTAAAGTCATCACAAGATCGGGAGTTTGATGGGAGTCCGTCGGAAGAAGCTCGTCGGAAAGCTCGCCGAAACAAGACTCGACGTTCGCGGTTGAAAGCTTGCTTAGGATGTGTTTTTGTTATGTAGTTCACTTTTAATTAGGATTAGGATTAAGAGATAATCCTATATCCTGGTTAGGGGCCAACTGGGCCCAAAGTCAGATATGGTTTGGGCTTAAATTAAGCCAAACCAGTGAAATCGGAGTGTCAGGCGGTGGCACCGCCTGGCTGGGCGGTGGCACCGCCCAGCACCCGAGAGCTGGGCGGTGACACCTCCTTGGCTGGGCGGTTGCACCGTCCAGCACCCGAGCGCTGGGCGGTGGCACCGCCTGGCTGGGCAGTGGCACCTCCAGCACCGGGAACCCTAAGAGAATTCAAATTTTAGAGCCCAAAATTTGAATCCTCTTGAGGCCTATAAATACCCCTCAAATCTCAGCTGAGGTAACAACTTTTGAGAAGCATTTTGATTGAGAGAAAAGTCTTAGAAAGTCTTAGCAAGTCTTGTTTTCAATTTGCTAGAGAGTTCTCCTCCTCCTTTCTTATTGAAAATTTGTAAGAGGTTGAGCTGCTTGTAAAAGGTTGTAAGAGGGGTGTTTACCCTTCCATTTCAAGAGATTTGCTAGTGGAAGGTGGGAGCCTCATCGAAGAGGGGCATCGCAAGTGGAGTAGGTCATTTGACCGAACCACTCTAAAAATCGGCGTAATCTCTGGTTTGCATTTTATTATTGTCATTTACATTACTGCAAATCTTCTTATTGCTTTAGTTCCTTATTACCCTTGCTACGCAATTTTAAGAATACGCTTTCAAGTTAAACTTTTCAAGTTTCGTTCTTATCGTACGAAAGATTTTGTTAAAATCGAAGTTTTAATCCGCTGCACTAATTCACCCCTTAGTGCCGCTCCGATCCTAACAAATGGTATCAGAGCAAGGTTATCTCTCATATTTGGTTTAATACCCAAGAGAGATGGCTTACTCCGGCATGCAAGAGGGCTATTCTATTGCACGACCACCTTTATTTAATGGGTCGGATTACACATATTGGAAGACTCGCATGAGAATCTTCCTCATTTCTATGGACTTTGAGCTTTGGTCTATTGTCGAGAATGGATTTCAAAAATCTTCTCTTCCCATGAGCGAATGGAATGAATCGGAGAAGAAGGTTTTTGCTTTAAATGCAAAGGCTATGAATGCCTTGTTTTGTGCATTAGACAAAAACGAATTTAATCGTGTTTCAATGTGTGATTCGGCTTTTGATATTTGGAGAACTCTTGAGGTCACTCATGAAGGCACTAGCCGAGTGAAAGAGTCCAAAATCAACATCCTTGTGCACTCTTACGAACTTTTCCGAATGAAACCAAGTGAGTCCATCGGAGACATGTACACCCGGTTTACGGATGTCATCAATGGACTCAAAGCTCTTGGTAAAGATTTTACTAACTTTGAACTAGTAACTAAAATCTTAAGATCCCTCCCTAAAAGTTGGGATCCAAAAGTTACGGCCATTCAAGAGGCCAAAGACCTTAAAGCATTCCCTCTTGAAGAACTCATTGGGTCTCTAATGACCTACGAAATGACATGTCAAGCTCATGACGAGCTCGAGAACCCCCTTCCAAAGAACAGGAAGGATATGGCACTCAAATCACAAGAAGACCACTTGAAAGGAACATCAAGTGATGAGGACAGTGACAATGACATTGCACTTTTGACTCAAAAATTTAAAAAATATTTAAGAAAGAACAAACTTAAAAATAATGTAAAAAATAAATTTGAACAAAAGAAGGACCAAGTGATTTGCTATGAATGCAAAAAACCGGGACACTACAAGAACGATTGTCCTCAAGCCAAAAAGAGGACATCAAAGAAGAAAGCGCTCAAGGCAACATGGGATGATTCAAGCGCGTCCGAAGAAGAGGAGTCCAACACCGAGCAAGTTGCTCATTACGCGCTAATGGCTTTAGGAGAAGAGGTATGTGATTTATTTAATGAAGATTTATCTCTTGAAGAACTCTCTATCGCTTTTCATGAATTATTTGATGAATGTAGAACTGTTAGCAAGAAGTTAAGTATCTTAAAGAAAGAGCATGCTTTGCTACAAGATAAGTTTGATAGTCTTCAAACTCCTCCATGTTCTAAGTGTGAGCATTTAGAAGCAATAAAAAATGAAAATTTGCTTCTTAAGGAAACCTTAAACAAGTTTAAGGTTTGGTAGCAAAGGATTAGATATGATCCTTGCACACAAGGGTCACATCGCAAATAGAAATGGAATTGGATTTGTAAAAGGATTACATCAAAATCCAACCACTTTCATAAAAGGACCTACATTACATGTTTCCTCTTATATGAAATGCAACTTCTGTTGCAAATCCGGACATATTGCCTACAAATGTCCATTTAGGAAAATTAGTTCACAAAAATTAATATGGGTTCCTAAAGGAACTATAAAGGATTCAAAAATAAATAACAAGGTTAGTGGGTCAACTTTTGAGGCACCCAAAATCAAATGGGTACCTAAAAATCATCCTCTTTTGTAGACAAACCCACAAGCTAGGAGCAAGAGATGGTATCTCGATAGTGGATGCTCAAGACATATGACTGGAGATCCATCTCATTTCTCTATGCTCACTAGCAAAGAAGAAGGGTACGTCACCTTCGGAGACAACAACAAAGGCAAAATCATTGGCAAGGGAACTATTGGTAACAAACTTAGTTTTTCCATTGATGATGTTTTACTAGTTGATGGATTGAAACATAATCTCTTGAGTATTAGTCAACTATGCGATAAAGGTTATATCGTTAGATTTGAATCAAATATGTGCATTATTGAAAAACCAAATCATAACATGACTATGATTGCTTTAAAGCAAAATAATGTCTATACCATCAATCTTGATGAACTAAGTAATGAAATATGTTTCTCCGCCGTAAATGATGATGCTTGGCTTTGGCATAGGAGATTAGGCCATGCAAGCATGAAAACAATATCTAAAATCTCATCTCAAGAATTAGTACGAGGGATTCCGAATATGAAGTTTATTAAGGATAAGGTATGCGATGCATGTCAACTAGGCAAACAAATAAAAACAAGCTTCAAACCAAAAAATCAAATTAGCACCACTAGACCATTACAATTGATCCATTTGGACTTATTTGGACCAATTGATACAACAAATCTAGGTGGAAGCAAATATGCTTTTGTGATTGTGGATGACTACTCTAGATACACTTGGACCTATTTCTTAGCTCACAAAAGTGATTGCTTCAAGTGTTTCTCTAAATTTTGTAAACTCACTCAAAACGAAAAAGGCTTCATGATTTCATCAATTCGGAGTGATCACGGTGGTGAATTTCAAAACCATGACTTTCAAAATTTTTGTGAAGTTAATGGATACAATCACAACTTCTCAACTCCAAGAAATCCTCAACAAAATGGTGTAGTTGAAAGAAAAAATAGAAACCTACAAGAAATGGCAAGAACTATGTTAAATGAACATAGTTTACCCAAATATTTTTGGGCCGAAGCCGTAAATACGGCTTGCTACATCATGAATAGGGTTCTAATAAGACCATCTCTATCAAAAACTCCCTATGAATTATGGAATAACAAAAAACCAAATATTTCTTATTTTAAAGTTTTCGGTTGTAAATGCTTTATTTTAAATGAAAAGGATGCCTTAAGTAAATTTGATGCTAAATCCGATGAAGGCATCTTTCTTGGCTACTCTTCCGTTTCTAAGGCTTTTCGGATTTTTAATAAAAGAACCTTAGTAATAGAAGAGTCTATTCATGTAGTTTTTAATGAAATTTTTGATTTAAAGAAAAGTGATTTTGATGATGATTTTGGTTTTGATAATTTGAATTTAAATGAACCCTCTCCTCAAAATAGCTATTTGAATGCATCTTCTTCCGAAATTTCTTTACCAAAAGAATGGAAGTATGTAGATGCTCATCCAAAAGAGCAAATTATAGGAGATACATCAAAAGGGGTTCAAACTCGTTCTTCTTTCAAAAATTTCTGTGCTAACGCTGCTTTCCTTTCTCAAATTGAACCTAAATGCATTGACGAAGCCTTAAAAGATGATTTTTGGGTCATTGCAATGCAAGAAGAATTGAACCAATTTGAGAGGAATGAGGTATGGAAGCTTGTTCCTAGACCAAGTGACCACTTAGTCATAGGTACTAAGTGGGTCTTTAGAAACAAGCAAGACGAAAATGGTATCGTGGTTAGAAACAAGGCTAGATTAGTGGCCAAAGGTTTCAACCAAGAAGAAGGTATCGATTACGAAGAAACCTTCGCTCCCGTGGCTCAATTAGAAGCCATAAGGATGCTCCTTGCCTATGCTAGTAGTAATAATTTTAAACTATTTCAAATGGATGTTAAAAAGTGCTTTCTTGAATGGTTTTATTTTCGAAGAAGTATTTGTCGAACAACCTCCCGGATTTGAAAATTCTCTTCTTCCTAATCATGTATTCAAATTGACTAAAGCTCTCTATGGCTTAAAACAAGCTCCTAGAGCTTGGTATGAAAGGCTTGGTTCCTTTCTTATTTTAAATAATTTTACCAAAGGCAAGGTTGATACTACATTGTTTATTAAATATTTTGAAAATAATTTTCTTATTGTGAAAATTTATGTTGACGATATTGTTTTTGGCTCTTCGGATGAATCACTATGTGAATCATTTACCAAATGTATGAGTCTTGAATTTGAAATGAGTTTAATGGGTGAATTAACTTTCTTTTTGGGATTACAAATCAAACAACTTAGTGATGGTATATTTCTTAACCAATCTAAATATACATTAGAATTGTTAAAACGATTTAACATGGATAATTCAAAAGCAATAAACACCCCTATGAGTACTGCGACTAAGTTAGATATGGATGAAAATGGTGAAAGTTTCGATCAAAAAACATATAGGGGAATGATAGGTAGTCTACTCTACCTCACTGCGACTAGACCGGATATTATGTTTAGTGTAGGACTTTGCGCTAGGTTTCAATCTAATCCTAAATTATCTCATCTTAAGAGTGTTAAAAGAATATTTAGGTATCTTAAAGGAACTCCAAATTTAGGATTGTGGTATCCAAAATCTGAAAAATTCGATCTAATAGCTTATGCAGATGCCGATTTTGGCGGATGCAGGATAGATAGAAAAAGTACATCCGGAACATGCCAATTTTTAGGACATGCACTTGTTTCTTGGACTTCCAAGAAACAAAATTCAGTTGCACTATCTACGGCGGAAGCCAAATACATTGCTGCAAGTGCATGTTGTGCACAAGTAATTTGGATGAAAAATACATTAGAAGACTATGGAATTCACCTTGAAAATATTCCCATAAAATGCGATAATACTAGTGCCATATGTCTTACTAAAAATCCAATTCAGCACTCTAGAACTAAGCACATCGACGTTAGGCATCATTTCATACGCGATCATGTCCTTAACAATGATGTTGTTCTAGAATTCATTGACACAAAGCATCAATTAGCAGATATATTTACAAAAGCTTTGAATGAAGACCAATTTGAATTCATTAGAAGGGAATTAGGTATGTTAAATTGTCCCTAAGAATAAACTTGTTTGAATGGATTTTCCGTAAAGTTTTTCATTCTCTCTCCGTTCCTCGGTGACTTGTTAAATTATCTTATCCTATCTTGAGTCAAACACCGCTTCCATCTGATCAAGATTAATGATTTTATGATATTTTGAATCTCGAAATTGATTTTGATGGCTTGATTATGAGTTTCAAGTTGACGAATTGAATTTGAATGAATTTGTATTCGAATTATGATCTTGACTTATTGGAGTTACTTCTTAAAATTTTTTTCTTATCCCAATCTCTTCTTTGTACATCTACAATTTTTGTTATTTATAAAAAGAAGAGATTTGATAATATGGATGAATGCTAAATTTTTCTTTAAGATGAACTCTGCGTAAATATTTTAGCATACTTAATTTTGAATGATAAAATCTTTGTATGATCAATAATAATATAGATGAGTGATGTATGATCAATGATAAAATCTTTGTATGATAAATTATGTGCTTCAAGTCTCATTCCCTTTTTGTTGATGACAAAGGGGGAGAAAAGTGATGACTTGTATCATTTTAATAGCATGACTTATATGAATTACAAAAAAACTTGTGTGATATTATTGTCTTATATGCCTTGCAAATCCTTGAAAATATCACAAGATTGATATCATGAAATTTATATTGAAAATCTTTATCTTCTGTCGTAGTAAAATTCGTCCCTTATCATTTAACTTATGATTTTCATCGAAGTTTCGTACTTACTATTGTTTAATGAGGATAACGATAAGTTCTACGATTAGAACTTATCGGGTTATGCTTGAATCCAATGGGATGGAATTCAAGTGTTTTTTATCTTCTCATAATATGGCATATAGATAGGGGGAGTTATGTTTAACTCCATCATTAATTGATTGTCATCATCAAAAAGGGGGAGATTGTTGAATCTCGGATTTTGATGATGAAATCAATTGATGGGTTAATTGATCTAATCCATATTATTGAGTTAAGTGTGCAGGATTAACTATGATAACCAGAAAACACAAAGCAAGAGAACCGGAGTCAAGATCGATGGACGTTTAAGAGTCCGAAGAATCGTCGGAGATGCTGCCGAAACCAACCGAGAAGAAATCGGGAACCTATCGGAATTTTCGGAAGTTCGCCGAAGAGATCGACGGAGGTTCACGGAGATCACCGAGAAGGCTCGGCTACTCGTTAAAGTCATCACAAGATCGGGAGTTTGATGGGAGTCCGTCGGAAGAAGCTCGTCGGAAAGCTCGCCGAAACAAGACTCGACATTCGCGGTTGAAAGCTTGCTTAGGATGTGTTTTTGTTATGTAGTTCACTTGTAATTAGGATTAGGATTAAGAGATAATCCTATATCCTGGTTAGGGGCCAACTGGGCCCAAAGTCAGATATGGTTTGGGCTTAAATTAAGCCAAACCAGTGAAATCGGAGTGCCAGGCGGTGGCACCGCCCAGCACCCGAGAGCTGGGCGGTGACACCTCCTTGGCTGGGCGGTTGCACCGTCCAGCACCCGAGCGCTGGGCGGTGGCACCGCCTGGCTGGGCGGTGGCACCTCCAGCACCGGGAACCCTAAGAGAATTCAAATTTTAGAGCCCAAAATTTGAATCCTCTTGAGGCCTATAAATACCCCTCAAATCTCAGCTGAGGTAACAACTTTTGAGAAGCATTTTGATTGAGAGAAAAGTCTTAGAAAGTCTTAGCAAGTCTTGTTTTCAATTTGCTAGAGAGTTCTCCTCCTTTCTTATTGAAAATTTGTAAGAGGTTGAGCTGCTTGTAAAAGGTTGTAAGAGGGGTGTTTACCCTTCCATTTCAAGAGATTTGCTAGTGGAAGGTGGGAGCCTCATCGAAGAGGGGCATCGCAAGTGGAGTAGGTCATTTGACCGAACCACTCTAAAAATCGGCGTAATCTCTGGTTTGCATTTTATTATTGTCATTTACATTACTGCAAATCTTCTTACCGCTTTAGTTCCTTATTACCCTTGCTGCGCAATTTTAAGAATACGCTTTCAAGTTAAACTTTTCAAGTTCCGTTCTTATCGTACGAAAGATTTTGTTAAAATCGAAGTTTTAATCCGCTGCACTAATTCACCCCCCCCCTCTTAGTGCCGCTCCGATCCTAACACGTTTGACACGCTACGCAAGTTCGGCATGTGGCTCAACCCCACGAAATGCGCCTTCGGTGTCACCTCCGGGAAATTCCTCGGGTTCATTATACATGAAAGAGGAATTGACGCCAACCCGGAGAAGGTCCGAGCGATCATCAACATGCAGTCACCTCGGACGATCAAAGACCTGCTGCGACTGAACAGAAGGATTGTTGCCATGTCCCGTTTCCTTGCCCGGTTGGGCGATCACTGCCTCCCCTTCTTCAGGGCGCTCAAGGACCCGAAAAGCTTCCGGTGGACGACGGAGTGCGAAGAAGCCTTCAAATAGGTGAAGCAGCGCCTGGCAAACCTCCCCCGGCTCGCCTCTGTTTCTCCCGGCGAAAAGCTGGGCCTCTATCTAGCGGCCTCCCCCCATGCAGTCAGTTCCGTCCTGATCAAAGAAAGCTCGGGTGAACAACTTCCGATCTACTACGTCAGCCACACCCTGAGCGGACCCGAGGGGCGTTACCCGCCGATAGAGAAACTCGCGCTTGCCCTGGTGCTGTCAGCTCGGAAGCTGCGCCCCTACTTCCAGGCTCACCCGGTGGAAGTCATCACCGACCAACCCCTTCGGCAGGTTTTTGTTAGGATCGAGAGCACTAAGAGGGGGGGGTGAATTAGTGCAGCGGATATTTTTCAGCGATTAAAAAATGAAAGCTGCGTTCGTTCGATAAAGACTATTTTGATGCAAAAGCCGATTCTAAGATTACTTATGATTAAGTGCAGTTTACATTTAAACACAGTTAGCGTCTAAATGCAGTTTGCGTCTAAATGCAGATTGCGTCTAAACTCAGATTGCGTCTAAGCGCAGTTTGCGTCTTAGTGCAGATTGCGTCTAAGCGCAGATTGCGTCTAAACGCAGATTGCGTCTAAGCGCAGATTGCGTCTAAACACAGTTTGCGTCTAGGAGCAGTTTAAGCAGAAGTATAAAGACAATGTGCTGCTGTTGTACAGCTCAAAAAGTAATCTGCAAAAAACAGATTTACGTCTAAACGCAGATTTACGTCTAGACGCAGATTTACGTCTAAACGTAGATTTACGTCTTAAATGCAGATTTGCGTCTGAACTTTGAAACTCGTTTGTATACTCGCAGAAGGCAGTATGCAGTTGAAATCAAGACGTAAACGTGAACTGAGATCTGATGATTGTGCGAGGAAAGCCGATTTACGTCTAAATGCAGTTTTACGTCTAAATGTTGAAACTCGTTCGTAAAATTGCAGAGGACAGTTTGCAGTTATCACTAGGATCAAAATGTAAGTGTAAACTGCAAAGAAACTCATTCGTAAAAGCACGGAAGACAGTTCTGCAAAATCAAACGTAAACGTAAACTGAAATGTACGAAAATACGAATTTACGTCTGAATGCAGATTCGGAAGAACAGCACTTAGAACTTGTTCGTGAAAGCGCAGAGAGCAGTAGTAATGAAGGAGGTTTGCAGTAATGATAAAGTGCTCAAAAATAAACGCAAACCAGAGATTTAGAGTGGTTCGGTCAGCCTTGACCTACTCCACTTTTGGCTTCCTCCACCGACGAGGTTGCCGACGTCAACTAGGGGCCTTCCTTCAATAGGCGAAGGCCAAACTTCCCTTTTACAGTTTCTCTCCTTTTGACAGGCTCAGGAGACAACCTTTACAGACCTTTCTCTCCTCACTTTACAACTGAAAACTTGAAGAACAGAAGGAGGAGACTTAAAGGCTTTACAACACTTTTGAGCTCTTAGAATCACAGAAAAGATCAAGATTTCGGTGTAGGTCTGTATCTTTTCAGTGCTGAATGGGTTGGGAATTTATAGGCCCCAACCCAATTCAAATTTGGAGCTCAAAACAATCAAATCCTGGAATTCTGGGATCAGGCGGTTGCACCTCTTGACTGGAGAGGTTGCACCGCCTGGCAGAGCTCGAAGACCGAGCTCAGGCGGTGCCACCTCTCTGCCAGGGAGGTTGCACCGCCCAGTCTTGCTCGAAGACTGAGCTCAGGCGGTGCCACCTCTCTGCCAGGGAGGTTGCACCGCCCAGTCTTGCTCGAAGACTGAGCTCAGGCGGTGCCACCTCTCTGCTGGGGAGGTTGCACCGCCCAGTCTCGCTGGAAGGCCTAGCCCAGGCGGTGCCACCTCCTGGCCTGGGCGGTTGCACCTCCTGGTGCAATCAGGGTCCGAATGGTTCATTCCATTCGGCCCAATTTTAATCTTTCAGGGGCCCAATTGCCCCAAGATTAAGCCAATGGGATCACCTCCCATTTTCCAACTTAATCATCGTGCTAACTACGATTAAATCCAAGACAACTTCTGCAGCTTTGCTTCGGTGCGTCAATCGCTCCTTCCGGCGAGTTTCCGGTGAACTTCCGTCGATCATCCGATGAACCCTCGGTGATGCTCCTGCGGACTTCCGGCAAACTCCTGGACTTTGCGACGATCCACTTGGCAAGTTCCGACGAGCTTCGCTTGGCAAGCTTCTGGACTTCTCGGATCTGTTCTCGCAGAACCTCCGACGACCGTCCGAACTTCCGTCGAACTCTCGAACTCCCAACGTGATCATGAACTTGACTCCGGCGCAACTCCTGCTGCTTGTCTATCTTTCATCGTAGTTAATCCTGCACACTTATCTCAACACATAGATTAGACAACAAATGACAATTGACTTCATCATCAAAATCCAAGATTCAACAGTTTTATCTAAATTCGATGTTGCAGGTCAGCTCCTCAAGTGGGCAGTGGAGCTAGGCGAGCATGATATAAGATACGTGCCCAGGACCGCCATCAAAGCTCAGGCGGTGGCCGACTTCATCGCGGAGCTAACTCAGGCGACAAACGAAGATCTAGAGCAGCCTCCCGAAGCTTGGATCCTGCACGTGGACGGCTTGTCCAACTCAAAGGGCGCCGGCGCAGGACTGGTTCTGCTCGCCCCCGACGGCCGCTCGTTCGAGCGCTCCCTCCGCTTCGGGTTCAAGGCCACTAACAACGAAGCGGAATACGAGGCGCTCCTAGTAGGACTCAAGCTGACCCTCGAGATGCAGGTGGCCGCTATACACGTCCTCACTGACTCACAGCTTGTGGCCGAGCAGCTCAGCAGTGCATATGAGGCTCGGGACCCAACCATGGCGAAATACCTGGCGCAGGTAAGGGACCTGACTGCTAAGTTTCCTTATTTCACGTTATCCAATGTCCCGAGGGAGGAGAACGAGAGGGCCGACGCGCTAGCTAAGCTGGCGTCGAAACCGACCTGCAAAACATGCCCAAAGATCGAGGAGCTTCCTGCCCGCGCCATCGAAGTAGCAACTACAGCCCCCGGCAATGCCCCGATCACGTGGGTACATGAGCTGCTGCGCTTCAAGCGGGACGGGACCCTCCCCCACGACGAAGTGGTGGCTCGGCGACTGCGCCGTACACACGCGTGGTACGCCGAAGAAGGTGGCCGGCTCTATAGGCGGTCCTTCACCTACCCCCTCTTACGATGCCTAGAGCCAGATGAGGCCCAGACGGTCCTGGCCGAAGTCCACGAGGGGGTCTGCGGAGAGCACAGCGGTGGGCGAACCTTGGCGCACAAATTGCTTCGCCAAGGGTACTACTGGCCGAGCATGTGCCGGGACGCAAAAGCTTACGCACAGCGCTGCGGCGCGTGTCAAGAACACGCCCGCGCACCCCGACAGCCCGCGGTCCCTCTCAGCCCCGTCGCGTGCGCGTGGCCATTCGCGCAATGGGGGTTAGACCTTCTCGGCCCTTTCCCGCCGGCCTCGGGGCAGCGGAAGTACATCATCGTGGGAGTAGATTACTTCACAAAATGGGTCGAGGCCGAGCCGTTGGTGACAATCACGGAACACCAAATGAAGAAGTTCGTGTGGAGAAACCTAGTGACTCGGTTCGGGCTGCCCAAGGCCATTATTACGGATAACGGACCTCAGTTCGCTGGTAGGAGGTTCAGGGAGTTCTGCGCAAGTCATGGCATCCAACTAAGGTTCAGCTCGGTGGCACACCCTCAGACAAACGGACTGGTAGAGGTGACCAATCGATCCATCTTGGACGGACTCAAAAGAAGGGTGTCCGCGGCCCGATCGGCCTGGACCGACGAACTCCCTAGCATCCTATGGTCACTACGCACCACTCCCAAGACCGCAACTGGAGAATCCCCGTATAGCCTGACGTTCGGAACCGAGGCTGTCCTTCCACCCGAGATGACTATCTCCACCCTCCGGATAAGGAGCTTCGTCGAGAAAGTTTCAAACGAGGGACTTCGCGCCAGCCTCGACATGCTCGAGGAACGACGCGCGGACGCGCACCTGAAGGCCCTCTCTTACCAGAGAGCCGTCGCAAGGGTCTACAACAGGAAGGTACGACCTCGACCGATAAAGTTAGGTGACCTGGTCCTCCGAAAGACCGAGGTCAGCAACCCGACCCGAGCCAAGGGGAAGCTAGCCCCCAAATGGGAAGGACCTTATCGGGTCATGGAGGTAGTCCGACCGGGTACTTACCGACTCACATCGATGGACGGTTCTCCTGTGCCGAGAACCTAGAACGTCGGGAACCTTAAGAAGTTTTTTGTCTGAAACGAAGAAACCTTTTCGTTTAAAGAAGAAGAGCTTTTTCGTTTAAAAGAAGAAGAGTTTTCTCCCAAGGACGGAAGCTTTCGCCTAGGAGGAGGGAGATGATAAAGTGAAAGGAGAAAAGTCTTTCTTTTTATTGAAGAAAGCAAGCCAAAATACAGGACCCGACTTACAAAAAACCGACCGACTAGCAAAATAAAATACAGGACTCCTTTCTTCATTGCCCAGGCTCCTCCAGGCGATCGTCGAAAGGGACCTCCTCGGGCATGTCCACCCCCTGGTCCTCGGGGTGAGGAGCGAAGGGGTTCTCCTCTACCTCAAGACTAGGGTGGCGAGCGTGGAAGCGGGACGTGGCGATACGGTAATCGTACTCGAAGGATACCTGCCCCGTCCGCGTCAGCCCGAGCTCGAACCCCTCCGACTTCTTGTAGGCCTCGAGGAGCTCCTTGTCTTTTACGGGTCGAAGCCGGGCCTCCTCCGCCAGCGCCTCCGAGGCCGACCTTGCTTCGGCCTTCGCCTCCTCCAGCTTCTTGCTGAGGGCGCTCGCCTCCGTCTTCACCAGGCGGAGCTCAGTCAGCTCCACCCTTATTGTCTTTTGGAGCCCCTCGTTCGCCTTCTTGGAGGCCTCGAGCTCCGATCAGAGGCGTGCCGCCTCCGCTTCCAGATCCGCCGCCCGCTGCTCGGCAGCCGCCACGGCCTCCGGACCAGCTCCGGCTCGAACCTCCTCGACCTGGCGGACGAGCTCGGCGTTGCGGTTGGCGAGGCCCCCGATGACCCGGCCGGCGTCGCGCACCCTGTCCATCAGGGCCGTCGCATAGTGGAGCCCCTGCATGAGGAAGATCGGGTCAAGAAAGCCGGCGTCGGACAAACAAACCCAGAAAACGGAAACGTACCCAGACCAAAGACTGGGCGGACTTATTGAGCAGCACATCCGAAGAAAGAATGTACAGATCCCGAGCCATGTCGGGATGGAGCGCGCCTCGGAGAAACGCTGCGGAGGGATCTTTTCCGGCCCACACCCTGTCTCCTCGGGACAGGCCTTCCCAACGCGCCACCAAGGGTTCGCCGGCCTCAGCGAGCGGGATCTCGCTTGCCAGCCGCGTTAGGAACAGCTCCCCATCTCCGGCTGGGAGTCGGCACAGATCACGCACGGAGACGGGGCGCGGGCCTTTCCCAGTTGTCCGTCGGCTAGGTCCGGCCCCGCCGCGACGGTGGCCCGCCTCTGGACCCCTCGACGGGTTTGTCTTCGCCTTCTTCGAAGGGCGCTCAACCTCGACCTCCAGCGGGGCGGCCTCTGTGCCGGGCTGCGGGTCGGCTGGTTGAGTCGGGAGAGAAGGCGCCAGGTCGGCCGGTGGAGAGGGAAGAGGGGGTTGCGGCGCCTGAACCTCCAGGAACGACCGGAGCTTCACCATTTCTGCTAAAGATGGAACGGGTCAGTACCAAGAATCAGCTATGCTAAAACCCTAGTCCAAGCGACGTTAAACGTACCCAGAGGCATCGGGCTAAGGCCCGCCTCGACCAGCCATTGTTCGGTCATGGTCCGGATGGCCTGCGACCTAGGGAGGATCTCTCTGAGCCTCCCTAGAGCTTGGCGCTCCGCATCGCCCAAACAGGGGGTGGTGTTATCGACCGCCCTCGCGGACCATCGGACCCCGAAGCCCCAGTCCTGCGCACGGCTGATATAGAAAAACCTCCCCTTCCATCCCTTATTGTTGGAAGGGGCCCCCCCGACACGAAAGCCCGTTCGGGCCGACAGGAAATAGCCCCCCGAGCTCTTGCAAAGGCAGTAACAAGAGAGAAAGAGATCGAGGGTAGGGGCGATGTCGGCATAATGACATTCCCCTAGGAATGCCACTAGGTAACGCCAAGAGTTTGGCGTCACCTGAGACGACGAAATCCGCCAAAAGGACAGGCAAGATATGATGAGTGGATGGAGAGGAAAGCGCAAGCCCGCTTCCAGGGCGTCAAGGGATAGGGCGAAGCCCTTCGGGACGGGATCGTACGCCCGCTGCCCCGGCTCGGGGGCGCTGAGGATATGATCCTCCGGGATATGGTAACGATCCCGGAGTCCTTCCAACGAAGGCCCGCTCACGACGGAGTCCAGGTCGTGCGGCCACATCAAAGCTTCGAGGGCTCGTGCTGCTTCCTCGTCAGAAGATTCAACAGGGGACGAAGCAGGGTTCCCCTCCCCAGCCCCGAGGATAGGGGAAGGAGAAGAGGATGGAGAGGAGGAAGAAGGAGAAGAGGACGACATCTCAACTGACCTTAGGAGGAGGGAAAAACTACGCAGGGGGCCGGGAAGAGAATTGGGGAGGCAACAACAGAACTCGAAGGAGGAAACGCTGCAGCAGAAGATAGAGACAAGCTTCGGCGTCCGCTATTTAAAGGTGATGTCTCGCCAGAATCAAGGCCCCTTCGCCTCCCAAGAGCGGGCAACAGCTCACCCACGCACGTGCGCAGCCGTTACGTCGCATCGGAAGACACCCAAAGGCCCTCCGCCTTAATGAAGGTCTGACGTGGCGACCCCGCTGAAGCGGCAGCAACCGGACGCCTCGACCTCGACGACAGGCCCACTCGCCCTTTCTGAGGATGAAATTAAATGCGGTAACTTTTCGACCCCCACCGTCGCCAAAAATTAAAAGCAGGGCCCTCGACTGCACGCCTCCCGAGACCACACCTGCGCGGTAACCCGCCTACGTCGTGCTCCTCGGCCCTCGGCTGCACGCCTCCCGAGACCACACCTGCGCGGTAACCCGCCTGCGTCGTGCTCCTCGGCCCTCGACTGCACGCCTCCCGAGACCACACCTGCGCGGTAACCCGCCTACATCGTGCTCCTCGGCCCTCGGCTGCACGCCTACCGAGACCACACCTGCGCGGTAACCCGCCTGCATCGTGCTCCTCGGCCCTTGTCGGCCCTACGATCGTCAAGTTCGGCTCCGCCCGACCGGCCCGTCAACGACTTACCCCTCGGACTCGCGTGGCCAATTCACCAGAAGACAGGAAGCCATGCCTCGGACCCCCCTACATGCGAAAACCGACGCATGGCTCCTTCCGGGGGGGGAATATGATAGAAGTAAAAACAAACAGGACATGACGCACCAGATTTGACGTGACACCACCCAACGTCAGCCACCCCCGAACGGCACACTACACCAAGAGACGAGCATTAACACCAACGTAACGTGCACCCTCACTGACCGTACCCGAATGACCTCATCATACTGACCCCGCACGACCGGACAAGGCAGGGGAAGGCGTCGACCAAGGCTTGCCATACCCTGCGGCGACTCGGCCTTCCACGTAACGCCCACGACGACAACGGACGCGATCAGGTGCACGGCCCTACCCCGGCAGGATGACGCGTCAGGTAACATCGAGCTCACCTATAAATACCCTCGGGCTCCAAGCGGGCAAGGTAAGCAGAAAAACACACGATTCCACCTAAGACTCCCCTCTTCATCACTAACTTGATCGTTGGAGGGGTCGGGCCGAATCACTGACCCGACCAGTGTGCAGGTACTCGACCGAAGCCGACCCGACCCGGCGACGCGAAGCATTTCAACCCGATTCCCCGTAATCGGCCGCCCCAAGATCCCGAGAGGAGCCTCACCTGATCCTGGCCGTTCGGACCCCTGAACCAACCGTGTCGACCCCAAGGTCACGGCTAAAAAAGTTACTTGTAGTAACAATCTCCAAAATAATTCACTCGATTTATCGACTATGGAAGTACTAGGCCACTACGCCATAGTCCCCAAATGATACAGGGAAATTCAATCATTTGGACCTATATGTCCTTAGTTACCGTATACCTATAGTCCCTCATCATCTAATATCCCAAGGATCATATACCGGGCATTGTGCTGTCAGACCCATACGATTTCTACTCAAGTCTCACTATAATTGGATTCTCTTAGAGAAGTCTTTCTCTTTCAATCCGAATGACCCTCTCTAGGGATTTGTTTGAGCAAGAATACATGGGATATTCCTCTCATGACACCGAGAGTGGATGATCCTCTATCGATACTCAATAGTCCTCATAAGGTTGGTTGCCACTCTGGATGACCAACTATGTTCGAATTGAAACTTTCAGGCCTATAAGTCTAGTATCAAAGAGTAGAGTACTCATACAAGATATCTTTCGTGTCTCAAGTCTAAAGACTAGGTGCTAGTCATAGGTGTCATACAAGCCAATCACGTGAGTGATAACACATGTGACTTAACACGTAGTTTTTTTATTTATTATTATTATTTGACATTTTATCACTTTATATTACTTGTTGCTTGAATATATTGTGATATCCATGGATCTGTGCAATGAGATTCGAATCGTGATGAGATCACGATAATGAGACCGATTCACCTTTAAACACAAATCTTAAATAATCTCGATCATAGGTTACTCAAGAGAGACATCGAGATAATCGGACAGACTGGTGTGCTTTATACCCATTCATATGATGGATCCAACTGGTCTTATAGCTGCTCGTGTGGGGATACTAAGGATACATTACAGGTGCTCATTGGAGAATGAGTTCACTGATTGATCCGCTTACGGAATGCTGGATGGTTGATGATGCCTTATTGTCAGATAGTGATTTCGTAGTCCTAGTGGTGTATCTAGTCCTTAGACTTGAGACACAAAGAATGTCCTGTATGAATACTCTACTCTTTGATACCGGACTTATAGGTCTGAAAGTTCCAGATCTAGTATAGCCGGTCATCAAGAGTGATAGCCAATCTTACGAGGACTATTGAGTGTCGATCGATGATCATCCGCTCTCGGTGTTATGAGAGGAATATCCTATGTATTCTTACTCAAACAAATCCCTAGCTAGGGTCATTCGGATTGATAGAGAAAGATTTCTCTAGGAGAATCCGATTAGAGCGAGACTCGAGTAGAAACCGTATGGGTCTGACAGCACTTTACTCGGTATACGGTCTTTGGGATATTAGATAGATGAGGGACTATAGGTAAATAGTAACTGAGTACAAACATGTCCAATAGATTGGATTCCCCTATATCGTTTGAGGACTACGGTGTAGTGGCCTAATACGTCTGTAGTTGATGAGTCAAGTAAATTATTATGGAGATTATAATTCACTAAGCTAGAATAAGTTTTGATAGGTTTGACTCATGGGCAGCTCGATATTAGGCCTAGAGGGTAACACACATATGGTAGGTGTTGCGATAAGTAGAGGTTCAGATATGAGATATCCGTCGGAACCCCTATCTTATTAGATATCTAATAAGCCCCTGAATTATTGGATCATATGAATGAGATACAATAAGAGCCAATGAGAGATTATTTGATAGAGATCCACTAATCTAAGTGGCTTGGATAGTATGATGGAGTTTCAATACCCAATAGGGTAGGATCCAGTAAGGTTATGTTGATAGGGGACCTCTATAAATAGGAGGGAACCAATGGTTCAAAGACTAGAGCCTCTTTAGGTTGCAATCTCCTATTCTCCTCCCTTCTCCTCCTTAGATAGAAGGCTTGATGATTTGAGGAGCATCGTCGCAACCTTGTTGTGTGGATCACCGCTAGAGAGGAGGTCACTTGACCTCCTTCACCCTCTCCTAGAGATCTGTAGGGATTCAGGGATATACGATCTTCCTAGGTAACACAATCTATCTCACATGTGGCTTTTAAGTTTCATGAATTTTACGCATCAATATTCGCACGACGACAAATACATCTTTGGGAAATTTTAGAATTTTATTTTTTTGTTCTTCCGATGCGTATGTGATGTCGTCGCTTAGGTTTCCTAACACCAAGGGGCTACGACGACGCTCATCTAATCTCCAGACCTGCTATTCGAGGAGAAGAAGTAAAGAGGAGAATAGGAGGTGGCAACTAAGAGAAGCTCTAGCCTATAAACATTTAGTTCTCTCCTATTTATAGAGGCCCCTTGTCAACTTAACCTTAATGGATCATGCCATATTGGGTATTAGATCTTCATCCAACTACCCAAGCCTCTTAGATTAGTGGATCTCTATCCAATAAGATAGGGGCTCTGGCGGATATCTCATATTTGAACATCTACTCGTCGCAATACCTACCATATGCGTATGACCCTTTAGGCCCACTATCGAGTTGGCTATGAGTCAAACATGTTAGAACTCCTTCAGGCTTAGTGAATTATTATCTTTATAATAATTCACTAGACTCATCGACTGCAAACGTACTAGACTACTATGCCACAATCCTCAGACGATACAGGGGAATCTAATCTATTGGAGCTGTCTGTCCTCAGTTACTATGTATCTATAGTCCCTTATCCATCTAATATCCTAGAGACCATATATCGGGCATGGTGTTATCAGACTCATACAGTTTCTACTCGAGTCTCGCTCTAATCGGAATCTCCCGGAGAACTCTTTCTCTCTCAATCCAAATGACTTTGGCTAAGGATTTGTTTGACTAAGAACACGTATGCTATTCCTTTCATAATATCGAGAGTAGATAATCCTCTATCGACACTCAACAATCATCGTAAATTTGGCTATCAGTCCTGATGACAGATTGTGCTAGATCTGGAACTTCCAAACTTATAGATCCAGTATCAAAGAGTGTAGTACTTATACATGACATATTTGGTGTCTCAAGTCTAAGGACCAGGGATAATTATAAAATTAAACAATTAGAATTATGTTAGGCAAATCTGATATTTTTCTTTTTTTTATATATTCACTGTTAAACGGATTTACAAGAAAAAAAAAAAGCAAGAAAAAGATGATTCGGCGACAATAAAAGCAGCGGAGCAGCGGAGCAACGGAACACTCCTCCCGTGCTTCACCGACACTCACTGTCTCCTCCTCATGGCGGCCGGTCATGAGCTCTACCCCCTCATTTTGGTCCCCGGCCTGAGCGGAAACCAGCTCGAGGCCCGGCTGACGGAGGATTACCTCCCGCCCCTGCCCGCCCTCCAAGCTCCACAAGCCGCTGGCTGGTTCAGGATCTGGATGGACCGCTCCCTCCTCCTGGATTCCGCCGCCCAGCGATGCTTCGCCCACCAGATGAGCCTCTTCTACGACCCCGACGCCGACGACTTCCGCAACGTGCCCGGCGTCGAAACCCGCGTCCCCTTCTTCGGCTCCACCGAGGGGTTACGATTCCTCGATCCCAACCGCAAGTAAGCAAAAGCCCCCCCTTCCTTCATCCTTCTTTCTTTCAAGGTTTGGGCCACTGATTGATCTACAGGATCAAGCAGTCCTCTGTTTTATTTCTTTTCTTCTTCATCTTCTTTTTTGCACTGTTTCTATTTTACATTTGGGATCTGAAAACATGGTGCTATATTTTTCCTTTGATTTCAAGTAAGAAAATGACCATAATAATCAATAAAGTTGACAATTTCTATTAGATTTTTTGCATATGTTACTCTTTCGAACTTTTTGGCCTCCAGCCAAATTATCCTAGCCTGGCACAAGGTTGACCAAATAAAGTGTCCTTCCTGACCAAGAAATGAAGCACTGGTTGCAAATCATCCAAATATATTCTGTAATTGCAGATGCATTCTGAATGAGTGGTCTGATCTACTTTAGGATCATAATTTTGCATGATAAGCCAAGTCTTTTAACCATGACAAGTTTCCAGGGATTCTTCTATTTGCATGGATACCCTGGTGAAGTCCTTGGAAGAAATTGGGTACCAAGACAACCTCAACCTTTTCGGAGCACCTTACGATTTCCGATACAGCCTTGCCGGCGGAGGTCATCCATCAAAGGTGGCTACTCAATACCTTCAAGATCTTAGAGAGCTAGTTGAGCAGGCCAGCAAGATGAACGGAGACAAACCTGTGATCATTTTAACACACAGCTATGGTGGATTGCTCACCCTTCATCTCCTTAATCGCAATCCTTCATGGTGGCGCCGAAAGTTCATCAAGCACTTCATAGCACTGTCTGCACCGTGGGGAGGCATTGTCGTGGAAATGTTCATGTTCACCAGTGGAGACACAATAGGGATGCCTTTGGTGGACCCCTTAACAATAAGAGAACAATTCAGGAGAACAGAAAGCAACCTTTGGCTTCTGCCTTCCCCTAAAACATTTGGAGACAGACCACTCGTCGTTACGAGTGACAGGAACTACTCAGCAACCAACATGGCAGAATTCCTGCAAGCAATTGGGTTCCAAGAGGGCGTAAAACCTTATGTATCTCGTATATTGCCGTTGCTAGAGGAGATGGCGGCGCCGGGAGTTCCAGTGACTTGCATTATAGGGGTTGGGGTGGACACTCCTGAAACATTTCTCTACAATGGTGAAGGAAAGTTTGACGAGCCTCCTGAGGTGGTTTCTGGTGATGGGGATGGGTTGGTGAATCTGGCTAGCTTATTGGCACTTGAATCAGAGTGGTCTGATGCTCCAGAACAAGAGCTCAAAGTCATCAAAATCCCAAATGCTACTCATGCTGGCATTCTCACCCAAGAATTTGCAGTAACAGAAATAATAAGACGAGTGTTGGATGTCAACTCTGTGCCTGCATGAATTGTTTCCTTGTTGAGGGATAACAAATATTTGTGCTTCTACAATTTATTGTCATTGGTTGGTAACATATATCGTTACATTCCGTCATTTTTAATAAAAGCTTCCAAGTTTGGAAACTCTTAGAAAAATTATTGTAAGTGTTAAACTTGAATAATGCATTCAACTATCTTTATTTCTATCAATTACATGAACTGTTATGTTTTAGTTGGAGTGACTTCTAATTATGCAGGCAATTTGTGGTAACGTTCATCATCTAAGTCATGACTTGGCACGTCACAGGGTGAATTTTCTTCTTATAGGATTACATAATCTTTCCTCATGTAAATAAATATCATTTTATTAATATACATAAATTATATATATTTATTATAATTTATTTATTTATAAAATATAAATCAAAAGTAGATATAGACCTTTTTGAGAAAGATAGTATTGTCCACTCAAACATAAAGTCCATTAGATTTATCTAACAGTAGTGGAAGATTTGCTCTCTAGTTGAATATAATCTATTGCTACTAAGAGATTGTTTTGAAATAAAAAAATAAAACATAAAAATTTTAGGCAGGAACTCTAAGTCAATTATAAAATAAACACATATATAAAAGTCAATCATCCTACAAGCATATATCAAATATCTGAATGAGCACTCCTCTAATAATAGTTGGAGATGTTTTATCCTACGAGATGAGTTTGTGTTCTCCCAACAACGGATGAAAATATACCCATATCGCACTTTCAACAATAAATAGAGTGGTGTCTCTCACGTGTTAAAATGGGGATACGTTCTTCTCAATAGTTAATGGAGAAATTGTTTAGTTGTGACGTCTAACGATCTTTTAATCCCTGAAGAGAATCGCCCTGCCTACCTTCGATATAAAAATAAAATCATCTTATACTATCTATGTCTATATCGAGATGAAATAATATATTGAAACATCTTAATTTATCTATCAAATGTTATTAATATCAAATAATATCAATTAATACTGAATTGACTTAAGCCTTAACATAATCAATTATATTAAACTTGATTTAATTAGAACATAATTGAACTAGTCTCTAATCTTGATTTAACTATTCTAGAACTATACTAGTATAATTCGAATTATATTGGATTCAAGTTAAACAAATTTGAATAAGTCAAACCAATTCGGAATTATCTTGAATTAATTTAAACTAATCAAAATCTGATTAGTTCAATCAATATTTGAATTCAAATCAATTAAAGCAAAGGCAATGGGCTAGATTGCATAACACTAGGGTAAGTTGGGCACTATATATGGTTGTACATGCATCATACTAATTTGGGCGAACCCATAGCCCATGGATTGGTCATGTGCAATGCACATAACTACCCATGTTAGGTTAGGTTGAGCTAGCCTATGGATTAGGGCTTAACCTACGGGTTGGGTCTAGCCTAATGGTTGGGGCTAATCTATGGTCTGCGACCTATTATGTGGTCTGGGCGTAGCCTGATAGCTAATTTTAATATAAATTCTAATCAATTCCCTCAATTCTTAGTTATGAAATCATGCAAATATAATCAAAATATTTATTCATTAGTATTGAGTCATTAAAATATAATAAATAGTAATAGATTAAAATAATAAAATTACATAAAGGAGAAAATAGTATTTTTAATTAAATATTATATAAATCTTGTAAAAATTAAATATCATGCATTCAAGATAAAAAATTTTAGAAACTCCGACATGAATAATTATAATATATTTTTAATCCCAGAGTAAAATTCTGAACCTTTAAAGAGATAAAAAATTTTAGAAACTTCCTATGACATGAATAATTATAACATATTTTAATTTAATAATAAACTTTTAGATATTTAAAGAAATAAAAAAATATTTTAGAATGACATATAACATGAATAATTATAACATGTTTTAATTCAAAAATAAAAGTTCAAACATGTAAAGGAATCAAAGAAAAATTTTATTTTTCAAGAAAAGTAAGGGGAACCTATCTATCTTTAATGGATGCAACTTCTCGTTCCTCTTGTTGCTAAACTTGTTTGGTTAGAAACGAAGGAGAGGAATCCCTCCCATTCAATTGGAGGAGGTGAGCCCTCTAAATAAGGTAAGGTTTTTATTTTTTAACTTTATTTAATCATTATTTATATTTAATTTATTGATAAAAATGATATCACCCTACTTGAAATGTTGAATTGTTATTTTCTAAATTTCATTAGCTTGAAAGAAAATAAAAAATTATGTCTAAACTTTGAATTTATTTACATTTCTCCTCTTTTAAAGGGAACTTGGTCCTAAAATTAATTTACTTTAAGAAAATAAAGATATTGCTCTCTTACTTCTTTTTCTCTTTTCCAAGTTACCTCTCAATTTAAATGATGCTATGAACGGATCTTTATCAAAAGGATGACTTTATTCCTCAAAACATACTCTTTCATTTCTAAGATCTAAATTGGTTACTCTAAGATGACATCAGTTACAGAGGTTAGGAGGATATAGCATGGGATAGATCCTTGATATACCTCTAGAGCATAAAGACGTAGAATGCGTCATATATGCCAGCTAAAGCCTAGGGTAATGCTAATCTATATACCATAAGTCCAAATCTTCTATAAGATCTTAAATGCTCTATTGGATCTAAGGGTTTTTTGTTAGGATTGTATTGGCACTGAGAGAGGGGGGGGGGGGGGGGGGTGTGAATGAGTGCTTTCATAAAACTTTCGACGATTCAAAATTTTCATTCGACAAAGCTCGTATCAGAAAGTGTTTAAACTTAGAGAGCAAGTGAGAGTAATAAACAAGTAAATTGATAAGTAATGGTAATGAAAAGCATGAAGGAAATGCACACCATATTTATAGTGGTTCGGTCATCATGACCTACGTCCACTTTCGATTCTTCTTCACTCGAGGCTACCGGTTTTCACTACCAATCTTCTTTCAATGGGCGAAGATCAACTACCTTCTTACAACTTTTTCTCTTTTTCATAAGCTCAGGAGAGAACCTTTATACTCTTTTTTATAAGTATTCCCTCATATACCTCCCTTAGAACTATATCTAAGCTCTAAGATGAGAAACACTGAACTTTAAAAGAGATTACAACTTTTTTTCTCAAGAATTCTTTCCCCCTTACTATTCAGTTTCATTTGTGAACTGAGCAGGGATGAGTGAGGTATTTATAGGCCCCAAATAGATTCAAATTTAGAGTCAAAATGATTTTATCCCAGGTTTTTTATACTGGCGGTACCATAGCCAATACTGGGTAGTACCACTGCATGCCAGACTAACAAATGGTGGGACCACTACTTGTTAGTCTAACACTAGGAGATTGTGTCTGGGCAGTTCCATAGTCCAGTCTGGCAGTACCATCGCCTGATAGAGTCTGAGAGACTATGTCTATGCGGTACCACTGCCCAATCTGGGTGACACCACTACTAGACCCCATTACAGGTCATTGAATGGGCCAAATAATAGGCCTAATTCAGTCCTGATTCATGCCCAATTGGCCCTAATCAAGTTGGCATGGTTAGACCTAAAACCAACTTAGTTAGACCTAACTAACTTAATCTAGACACACAAAATTACAAGCATGAATCTTATATTATTCGGTATGTTATTGGTTCGTCCAACGCTTCGTCCGATTATTCGATGCATCATCCTCTCTATCAGTGTATTGCTCAATCGACATGTTGACTCCCGTAACTTTTGATCTTCTTAGCGAAATGTCTGATCCTTCGACCCGATGCCAGAACTCATGCCACGAAGTCCTTCTAGCATGATGTCCAATCTTCTGACATGTTCCACTCCGGCCCAACGTCTAATTCTTCCTACTTTAATCGAATTACCATTCCTTAATCGAGGTTAGTCCTCATTACTCAAACGTATATTAGATCATAATTTCATTAATTGATTTCATCATCAAAATTCGAGATTTAACAATCTCCCTCTTTGTGATGATAATAACCAATTGATTACAGAGTTTAAACTAAACTCACTCCTATTAATATGTCATATTGAAAGAAAGTTTGAATATCATAAAATGAAAACCATTGAATTTTAGAAAATGATAACCGTTGACTTTCACATCATTGCATACATCATTAAAATCATGAGTATTACATGCATCATTCTAAATCATGAATATTTTAAATTATCATGGTATCAAAATATCAAAGTATATTACATCCTACCATGTATGATCATCATAACTTCTTATTATATACATCATCATAATATCATGAGTATTTCATATATAATTTAATATCATCATCATAATTATCTCCCTTTGTCATCAACAAAAAAGTGAAAAATATAACTAGCAAATTTTTGAAGTATGCAAGCTGTAAGGTAGCAATTTTTGGACATGCAAGTTGGTAAGTTTTTCACATATGAAAGTTAGCAAAATTGCTGCTTCTTTTAAGATATGTAAGATAACATGTTTTTGCATCTTCTTTAAATGTGTAAGCTATCAAACTTTGCTTCTCTTTTGAGATGAGCAAACTAGCAAGTTTTTTCTTTCTTTGCAAGCTAGGAATTTTTGCAAGTTTATAAGTTTTTGCTTCTTCTTGAATTGTACAAGCTAGCAAATCTTTCTCCCCCTTTGTCATTGTCAAAAAGAATGAAAGAATACAACGGTATAATTTTTTTTTCTTTTTACATCAATGCTCTAAGCATCGGGTATGCAATCATAAATATAGAGGAATTGTACATAATGAAAATAATGTTACGAAAGATATAATGTCAAAGATCATGTGAATACCAAAAGACACGATTCATTTCAACAAATCTTCTCTTAAATAACAAAAAGAAATCTTAGGAGATCAAATAGTAAAAAATCTTCAAATGATTCATTTGGATAAATATTCTCTTTAATAAAATGAAAATTTTATATAAGAATAAAGAGGAAGAGATATTGATTCATATAAAGAAAATCTCAAGTCCTAATTCTAAGAATTCAAGATCATGATTTAAATAAAACTTCTCTTTAGTAAATAGCAAAAAGAAACATAAGAGATCAAATGGTAAAATATCTTGATTCATGCATAAGAAATCTTCAATCATCAAGATTATGATTTGGATAAAACTCATTCAAATTTAGTCATCAAATCATCAAAATCATTTTCATAGTTCAAGAGATTCAACAAAGAATGATACAAATGGATTCATCAATCTCTTTTTGAAAACTCGATAAGATAGAGATCGAGAAATTTATAAGAAAAATACATTTCTTATTTTTTGTTTCAATTTATGTGGTTGATTTCAAACAAGCATGTCCAAGTTTTTTATGTCAAAATCATGCATCATCAAAAAATAAGTTTCATCATAAAAATTATCAAGATCAATAAATCATAAATCATAAAAATCATCATTACTTTTAATCATCATGACATCATTATATTGTTAAACATAAAGCATCTTCAATCAAAATCATTTTGTTTCGGTTAGTGAGCTTTGTGAAGTGTGTTGGATCTCCAGTCATATGCCTTGAGCATCCAATATTAAGATTTTAATTTTTGCTCCTAGCTTTTGATTGTAGAGATATCTACACGAAAGGTGGGTTTGCTATAGGTACCCATTTGATTTTGGGTCCCTCATGTTTAGATATGTCAATCTTATTTTTTGACATAAGATTATTTATGGTTCCGTTAGGAACCCAAACTAATTTATGTAAGTCATATATTTTAAATGAACATTTATATGTATAATGATCATGTCTGTCATAAAAATTACACTTAACCTTAGGAGCAACATGCAATGTGGGTCTTTTAACAAAAGTAGTTGGCTTTTGTTGAGTATAGTTACTCACAAAGTCGATTCCTTCCTTTCTAGAAACATGACCCTTATTGGCAAAAATCATATTTAATAATTTGCTATCAATTTTAAAATTTTCTAATGTTTGTTGTAATAACAAATTTTCCTTTTTGCATTAATCTAATTCTTCACATTGATTGAAAAGGATAACAATCAATTATCATATTTATTTTTTAATTTTTTAAATTCACTAGAAAGAGAAGCATGATAATTTTTTAACAATTTATAATTTTTACCAACTAATTTAAATTCATCAAATAAATCATGGAAAACATCAAGAATTTCATTGTAAGGTAAAAGAGTTTCGGTTGAGTCATTTACCTTATCCTCAAGAGCCATCAAGGCCTAGTTCGCCACTTTGTCTTCATTGGTTTGCTCTTCGTCTTCGATTGCACTTGATTCATCCCATATCACATTGAATACTTTCTTTTTCTTTGGCAACCACTTCTTTTTAAGTTTGTTTTTATTTTTAGATTCTTATTTTATGAACTTTTTTAATATTTCTTGTGAGGAGTTCAAAGTCATCATTTTCGCTCAAGTGGTTTTCTTTTATTCTAAGTGTCAAATCCTTCATGTTCTTCATAAGGTTGTTCTTATATTCATCATATGTCAAATAAGTCATTTCATATATCAGCACTGAATCAATGAGTTCTTCCATTGAAAAATTGTTTAAGTCCTTTACCTCTTGTATTATAGTTACTTTCGGATCCCAACTCTTTGGAAGGGAACTTAGAATCTTGTTTATAAGTTCAAGATTAGAAAAATATTTGCTAAGGGCTTTTAAACCATTGGCAATATCCGTAAAATGGGTGTACATGTCTCCAATGATTTTTGCTTGATTTTATTTGAAATAATTCAAAATTATACATCAAAAGATTAATTTTAGACTCTTTAACTCTATTTGTGCCTTCATGAGTTACATCTGATGTGTGCCAAATCTTATATGCAGTTTTCTATAAAGAAATACGATTAAACTCATTTTTTTCTAAAGTGCAAAATAGAGCGTTCATATCTCTAGCATTTAAAGAAAACATTTTCTTCTCTAGATCAATCTATTCGTTTATTGGTCTAGAGGGTTTTTAAAAGTTATTTTCAATAATATTTCATAAATTAAAATCCATAGAAAACAAAAAAAATCTCATATGTGTTTTTTTTAATGTGTAGTCCGTTCCATTTAACATATGAAGACAAGTGATAGAGAATCCTTCTAGATTATCGATAAAAGCCATTTAAACTCTCTTAGGTGTTAAACCTGTTAAGACCATTTCAAGTGGGGGGGGGGGGGGGGGGGGGATTGAATTAATGCTTTCGTAAAACTTCGATGGTTTGTAAACTCATTCGATAAAGCTCGTATCAAAAAGATAAGTTTAACTTGAAAGCATTCATAAGCATAGTGAATAATTAAATCAATTTGTAATATAAATAAAAATCATAAAGTAAATACAAACCAAATTTATAGTGGTTCGGTCATCGTGACCTATATCCACCCCCGATTCCTCTTCACTTGAGACCATCGGCTTTCACTACCGATCTTCTTTCAACGAGCGAAGATCAACTACCCACTTATAACTCTTTCTCTTTTTCACAAGCTTAGGAGAGAACCTTTACACCTCTCTTTTAGACCTCACTCCTTTCTTAGAAAACTTCTAACTTTAGAAGGAAGAGACTCTAAATCCTAAGAGAGTTTTCAATTTTTCTCCAGTATTCTTTGCCCCGTTTCTACTCAATTTCATGCTTCCCTAAGCAGGAAAGGGTGGGGTATTTATAGACCCCAAATGACTTCAAAAATAGAGCAAAAAAGGTCTTATCCCAGGTTTTTCGGATCCTGATGGTATCACTTTTTGCCGGACTAACAATTAATAATTCGATAATAGGATCTTTATCTTTATGCCTCATCCTCACTCTTCTTATGGTTGTACTAGAACTATTGTTGGGGCCATTACACTTAGATTATTGATTCTCACCGGTATTATACTCAACGAGATTCAAGAACTTATTGACCTTGATGAATAGCAGGAGCACCATGGCATAAGTGGAGACGCACAGGCAGCAAGCTTCTTTGACGATGATGAGATCGTCATCGGCCAAGGTGGGGATGATGGATTGGCTGGTGAGCAGGGTGCAACGAGTGAGCTAGGTCCGGTGCGACGGTCGAGCGATTCCGATGCAACAATGATGAGTGGTGTAGGAGAGGCGACGATCGAGCGGTGTAGAAGCGACGATGATCAAGTAGGTATAGCGTGATGGGCTCGAGCGGTGCAAGAGTGACAATGATGAGCAGTTCAAGTGTGACGACAATGAGCATTGCAAGTGCAGCAATGGTCGAGTAGTGCAGGAGTGACAATGGTCGAGTAGGTGTGATGGGCGAGCGATTAGAAGTAGGTCAAAAAGAGGAGATGAAGAGAAATCGATAAAGGCGAGAAGTGGATATAAATTTAATAATTCAAATAATAATAAAATTATATTATTATCTTTTTCATTTATGTATTTTTGTGCGTGATAATATAAAAAAAATTGGGATCAAATGTTTCATCTTCGTAAATATAGGGATCCCCACTTTTTAAAGTATAATAATCGGAATACTAATCATAGTTAACTATAAGGGATAATCTATAATTATCCCTATTATAAATAATAAAACTAACTCTAAGTCTAAAAATTTGGTAAAGGTTATTGAATAATAATAATGAAAGATATAATATTATGTCACTTATACTTATTTTCCAATAGTTTTATAATATCTTCAGCACCTTAACAAAAAAATATATATAATTCTATTGGAAAATATTTTTCAATAGCTTTATAATATCTTCAACACCTCAAAAAAAAAATATAATGCTATTGGAAAATATTGTAAGTGAGCCTGATAAAATCAGAATATATTAGAAACTATTAATAAGATTCAAATAGGTATTTAAGAACATTATCACTCAAATGGGATCAAGAGCTCTTATAGTGTTTTGACCAAAACATTATACCATCTTCTAACCTTGAAAGTTCAAAGAAAAAAAAGTCATCCGCATTATGTTTGAACCATCCCAGAAAGATCCAATTAGAGAAAACAGAAACGACCTCATAATGGATCTAGAGAGGATCAGTAGCAACAAAAGTTATCTTATTAAAAGATAGAATAAGAAATTATTTTTTTTTAATCACTAAACAAGCATCATTAAGTCTCCCATTGACTCAGCAGAAATAACATGTAAAGAACAATGGCCATTTGGTTTGACCAAATTGTCTCTAGAGAGGATACTTTTTTCTTGAGAGGAGGGCAAATGAAAGCCGACTTTGTCGCGAGGCAATTGCTTGTCAAATCCCTAGTGATCAAGTCACTGATGACACCATCACTGATGAGAATAAATAGGCGCCACAGAGTACACTAATAATTGGCATCATCAACAGTACAAGAAAAAAGAACACTCATCAGAGCTTGATTAGTCCACCCTAAATCTAATATTTTATTGGACTTTCCCCTATTCTCCTCCATGATCCCTTGCAACTATGTAAAGATTAAAGGACTGAGCTGACAGAGGGCTTCACCTCTACTGATATCAGTCATCTTCGGAGCACATTGAAAGCATAACCTCTTTTCAAAAAGCTGAGCCATGCTTGAACTTGTCAAATTTTCCAAAAACCTAAAATAATCAACTGAATATAATATGCCTACCAAATTATTATTATTATTATTATTATTATTTTCTGTACTATGATTCAAGTATTTTATTTCTTTCATTTAAACATTATATAATATGCCTATTAGACATCTGATGACCCTGCAAAGTTTGTTTTAAATTTAATCACTTCACTTTTGTACATTATTCGTAGGTGACAAAGATAGAATTTGAGCCCCGGGACATTGTTTTTGTTTTGATGGAGGGACAATGACAAATTTACATGTAGGTTTGCTCATCACCAATCTATTTTCATCTATATAGATGGTTATATGAAGATTAGGGTAAGGTTCGATTCTTTACGAGCAGGTGTCGTAATGTGATCCTTTGCTGATGCCTATCATTGTGGAAGGATAGTTGTCTTGTATCCGAGAATACATCCCTCAGCGTAGCTTTGCGAGCTTCGAGCAGTTGCCTACTGATCGTTGATGGTCACCATGGGCGAGTTTTACGGGCGGAAAGGAGATGGAAGATTGCGGAGGGTGAGGCCGGAGGAAGTGTTGACATGGGAAGCTAAAAACATCGTTCGAAGAGGTTCGGATCCTCGGTCGTGAGGAAGAAGATGAGGAGGGAAGAAGGAAGAGTGACTTCTGCTTGCTTGTTCTAAAGGTTGGGGTGAGTTCTTGAAGAGGAGGAGAGGAAGACTCAATATGCTTCTCCACCATGAAGTCAACGCCAAAAGCAACGTCTTCCTCCACTTCATGTGTTCGTCGTCCGAAGGAGAAGGAGAAGACGCAATAGGCTTCTCCACCATGAAGTCAACGCGAAACACATCGTCTTCGTCCACTTCATGCGTTCGTCCTACTTCGGAGGCCAACGCGGCGTGCGACTCGGACTGCGCCTTCTGCTCCGATTCTCTGTCAACCCGCTCGGTCAGTGGGTCCGGTACGGGCCCCACACCAAGAGCTCCAATCGCGAGGCGGTCGGGCGACGACGCAGCGTTTGCGAGAGGCATTACGTCGTCGCCCGCCAGAGCTTCCAGAACGTGATAGACGCTTCCCTTGCGCTGCCGCGTCGCGTCCGTGCGAGGCCATGCAGGAGGAAGCGCCACTGCCATACGCTCACTCACTATATGTTCTGAGCGTCCCCTTCCCATTGCTCACCCGCGCAGACAACTTCCTGTATCCCACACACTCCATGGGGCGGCACTCCTCAGCAGCAGCCACAAACGAGCACGGCAAGGCACCGCCGCCGGTCCGCATCATCCGCATGCCCTTATCGAAGCCGTGGCGGCGCCCCGCGCGCCCTTCGCCAGCGGTCTACCACGTGCACCGCAGCGGCTTCCGCCAGTTGGTCCAGATGCTCACCGGCGCGTCACCGCCGCTGCTCCACGCCCCACAGGCGAAGAGGGGCGTTATGACGCCAGCTTTGGCGCTCAACTCGGGTTCTCCTCCGCCAGAACTAGGTGACAACCTCGGGGACCACAACAACCGCGACCCAGCGATTAAGGCGGGGATTGCGGTGCCTATCGATTGGAATGCTGTAGCTACATCGCCATGGGAGCACACAGTATTCCCGGCTTGGAATGCTTCTCCTGCTTGGACTCCGGAGACTGCGGCACCTCGGGACCCTTTTCCTTGAGAAGCATGCATAGCTCTCCTCATATGGTGCCATTCTCATCTGCTACTGCTGCAGTGCTACTACTACTACTACTACTACTACTACGTCTTGGATTCCTAATACAAACTCACGTCTTGTTGAGCAAGTGAGGTATATAAGCATATGATATAGAAGGTAAGAATAAAAGAAGGTGGCACCCAATGGATACTTATTATCAATATATACACATTTTCCTTGGAAAATAAGAGCAGAAGATATGTAATTTGTTCTGCTTCACCATCAAATACTGAGTGAAAAATCACGAACTCTTTGAGACCTTAATTTTAAAGATAAAAAATGTAATGTAATAAAAATATGAAAACATATGCCCTCAAATTCAAAATATTCTTAAGCGTTTTGATTGGTTCCTAAGAAAGAATGAGAAGAGCATGACCCTCAAATTCAAAATACCCTTTTAATATTCTTGTATGACTTTCCTATATGAAAGTTATTATTTCCAATGAAAATCTCTCCTTATTTACAGTCTGATCTTTGTAGATCGAGAAACACAAAAGGATGAAGACTATTCTACAATATTCTATCTAGTTTATCCCTTTTTGACTTTCTATGATTTTGTTGGTGCCGATAATTGTCCATCATCTCCACTATCTTTGTAGTTATGTCTTAATAAGATGATATTCCATTCTAACCTACAGGAAAGATTTGGAATTTGTCTTAGACAAATGATTCATGTCTTCAGATTTCTTCTAACCCAACCCTTTATTATATCTTCATTTAATATTTGATAAGATATTTTGTTCAATTTTATTATAATTTCTTTATCATTGTTTGACACAGATAACATGAAATTTTCGAGACCAGAACTCATGTTGATGTAAACGAGAATATTAAACGATCAATTATCATGTAGCACATTAACGGATGAGTCGTCACCGATCACATAGAGAAACGTCGATAAAGTCAACATGTGCCATTTCCACTTCCAACAAAATTATATCGAGCTGATCCAATCCTAATTGATGAGCACGCGCTTCCAATTTCGAATACGATTAACCATAACTTGTTTTTTCCTAACAACAATTGAAATCTGACTCTTTCTCATCCCTACAATGGCCTGTTTCTGATCTGGCACAGAGTGAATCCACCAAAGAACTAATGACGTGTCAGAATGACAGCGTTGACATCGGCAAAGTCGTCAAACTGCTGTCAAGATTGAGTTGTGTGGCCGCCACGTTATATTACGCATGCCAAATCGTCATAAAAGAGACCGCGTAGGTCAAAAGTATTTAGTACGTGGGAGACTCGTGCCGACGTCTCTCCTTCTCATGCTTTTAGTTCGACTTTGATTTCTAGAACTTGAAACTTAAACTGAGAGGATAAAAAAAACAATCACATGTCCACTAGCTATCAATGATGGTCAACTTGATTTCTATTTGGGTCAAATGATCATTCGGGGAATATTTTTTAAAATATTAAATATTAATAAGAAAAATAATTTTGAATTATAATTATAATCGATTCTGGTTCTAAGTTTAGCAGGACAAACTGTCATTGTAACGATGGTCAAATGACCATTCGATCTCTTTCAACCAATTAATAAGAGAAATATTTTAAAAATAAATAATAATAATAATTAAATATATAAAAGATAATTCTGAATCGTAATTAGAAATGGAATAAGAACTTATATCGTCCGTTCTTGAACCAAAACTAGAATTGGAATTAGCTGTAAGGTTAAATTATCGATTCCTAATTGGGTTAGATCCGATCAAAAGCTGGCACTTGTTTGCACCGATGTAATCCTTTTGTAGCGTGATCGTCGACACCCAGCTCATCTTAGCCGTGGCAGCACAAGTGTCTTGGCTTGGACAGGCTTCTGAATAGATTCCTCTTTCGTTGCGGTTCATCTATCCGGCCCCAAACAGGGTTCACAAAAACATCACGGTGTAATCACTCGCCGCATAAACAATGAACGAGGATTCTTCTATCAAAATGGATTTTTGCATGTCTGAAAACAATAGCAGGAGACTAATCACATTCTTTTGATGTAGGGTTTGATCCATCAGTTTCAGTCCAAAAGTGGAGTCAACTTTTAATAGCCTATGTATTCGACAAAACCAACTACACTTCTACTAACCGGCAACTAATGCATCACTTTATGATGTAAATTCATCTAAGCATATATGTACTATTATAATTATTTATGGCTTGAATATATGAGTAGTTAGCGTGTCAAAGCCTCTTATCATTAACTTTTAATATGGAGATGGTGACATGAAAAAAACTATTGACATTTCATCTAGAGGCGATAGACTCATCATCTCCGAGTCATAATGTCATTGTCATCCGATTAACATATCAGTATTACTCGATTGATATCTTACCATCACTTGACCAATACCTTAATTTATTTGATCTACTTGTAGCCATGAGGTAAACAGTATAGCACCAATGGAGACTGCTTGGTCCAACTATTATTCTATCGTCCCAAAATTTGACGTATGATTCTATGTCATTATTTATGATTGGACGGGGTATGTAAACCATTTGCAAAATTCAATCATGACCCTAAGCTCATTAACCATTTGCAATATCTTCATCTTTCTTGAAAATTATAAATTATAATACGTAGGAATTTCTTCATAATTTAAACATAGAATGAGCTTTGTCGAGTACGCCTCTAACATAGTTTTGTAGGTCTTATTCGATCGTTTCATGTGATATATTAGAATAAAATTAAATAAAATTATTCTGATTAACAAATCTGCCTTTTGAAAGTGAGAAAAAAATAGAAAACCTACTTGCACAATATTTTTAGCTTCCTAAGATACAATTGGGAATACTAAAATTATAAAAAAACACAAGAGAAAAAGGATGAAAATAGAGGAAAGATGAGTTCCGCCCTCTCGTTGAAGCATGAAGAAGAATTTATATCTTCCTTCCTCCGACCAAAGAATGTCACATCGCGCATGTGCAGCGCAACGATGAGAAAATAATTGAGACATGCGTGGAGGTAGTGTGCACGCGAGTCACGTGCATGGGAAACCTCCGCTTTGACTTAGTAAGGTAAGAGCATCAAGGAAATTTTAATATGTTTTCCCTTCCAATCCCCAAACAAAATATTAAAATTTCCTTTAAACTAATAAAACAATCATATTAGATATATTAATCAATCAAAAGAAATGTTGATGCATGTATTATGCGGTTAATAAAGTATTTTATTAAAGAGTTAATCTTATTTAGTGAAGTTAAGTATTTGTATAAAGGAAACGAAGTAAATTAAGTACCCAAATTTTAACTAACTCATATAATATGAAATTTGGCTTGAGTGTGAGTATCTTATTTATTCATGAGATATTCTAAAGATTATCTAAATACATACTCGTAGAGTTATATTTAATCAAAATATTATTTTAGATTTATTTTAAAATAATACTCTTTTTATTTCTCTAAATACGGATATTAACCACTATGGGGATAGGATTGGAGTGATAGTCTTATAGTATAATTATCATGATGCATTACTATTCTTATTCGTCAACAAATCAACTTGTTATTAACATCATATAGGTTAGGTTCTCGCCATCAGAGAATCTCCCTTATAACATTAGGACATTGGTCTTATTGCATCAATTAAGCATGCAATAATAAATCAACATGATATAACAAATAGGCTAAAAAATTATAGTTTCATGAGTATCCTAAAAATATTAATATGCATAAATATATTAAAAAGATTTAGTTTTTCATCATTAATGTGCATCATCTTTCTCATTGATCAGACAATAATATAAAATAGTAAAACATATATGCTGAAGTCCCAATAATTTGAAAAATTATTCCAACTCATAATTTTTTTAGCCCCATATTTTAGAGGTTAAAGAGCCAAAAAGTTTTAGCACAATAACCATGGATCATAAATTATCACAAACATATATTCCAACGAGTATATCACATGTATCATATTTAGATATGATACTTTAACGATGTCATTGAAGTATGCACTTACAAAATAGTTATATTATCCACTTCATTAAGATAAATACTGATATGCATTAGAGAATATTAACAAACACACAAAAAGTGCATTAATATGATATATTACAACAACCCATTTTACCAAATTAACAGGAATCAAAGAAGAGTATACAGTGCAATACCAAAATGCTTTAAAGAGAGATGATACTTCCTAGATAAAATAGTTACAAACAACTAATATATAGAGAAATTATCATATCCCAATGCTTCTACCCACTGTACTCAACAGCATAAATCTCTTCCACCCTCGAAAGGGCAAAAAGACCTTTGCATAGAAAAAGCAGTCATATACTCGGTGAAAGCACATTCAAGACATAAATAACTTTGGGCATTAATTTTCTTGGGCCTGTACTTATAAGCAAAGCTCAATATGATCTGAATCCTTATCAAACCATCGGAATTTGATTTAACAAATTTCAATACAAAATCCAAAGTAACTTGAGTGAAAGGCATATTCATCCATTCATTCATTACTATCATCTAGTTTTTATTAATAAGATAGAGAATTAAAAACTTAAAAATAAAAAAAATTAGAGATTAACAATTTAGAGAACATAAAAGAAAGCTTATGAAAAATGTAATGCGATTCAAAAACTTACGTCAACATCTATAGGAAAGAAAAAGTTCTTTAATATATACTTTTTCAAAAAATTATCTCTACTAAAGTACACGACTCCCCTTATATACTTTTTCACATATTATTTAAAAAATTCTTTTTTTAATCCTCTAGATCTACTAAAGGGAAATCGATCCAAACTGTCTTAGCTTTTTCTCTCACCAAAACATTAAGACTTGGTGTGTTTATAAGAATAAATCATAATCATCCAAGGACTTTTTCTACTTGAATATTTAATTAAATCTAAATTCTAATGAAGAAGTTTGAATTTAATTAGGAATCCTCCTAAGTAGTTAAAATCTTTTAAAATAGTTATCAATCATAACAATCTTTATAGTAATTTTTAACTAAGTGCCTCTAATAAAAATTGAATCATTGACTTCAAGAATTTACCGTTCATAGTCCAACATCTGATTCCAATAAGCTCGTGAATGCATCATGTGTGATTGGAATTAAATTAATGACTCTATTTGATTCCAACTAAAGATCTTCATCTCATCATCTTATCACCATTTTTTTCCTTATGCATCCTGAAGACCAAGAATATCATCCTTTGTTTTTTTGCATCATGAATGAAGCTCGTAGGTTCATCGCTATATAACCTATTTCCAACTCTTTGAGATCTTTATTGCATTTAATTATATATGGTAAAACCCTTTATATAATCTTTCATTCATCAAGATCATACAACTCGAAGTAATTTTTAAAACTTTACCTTCATCCTTATAGTCATAATCTTAAGAATCTAAAAGACTCAATGAAATTAGGTTCTTTTGCATCTTTGGAATATAAGTCACTAGCACCCAATTAAACATTTTAATTTTCACTTTCCAAAAACCCATGACCTATATTGTTGAATTATCACCCAGACTCAACTTAGTTAACTTGTCATTCAAAGAATCAAAATAATACTCTAAATCCAAATACGAGTAACAAAAGTAAAATCTAAAAGTAAATTCTTTTTGAAAGATGTATTGTTACATTCGAAAATTGTAACGACATCTCAATCATTATCTATCATAAGAGAGTATTCATTGATCTTTTCTTTCTATTTCTTTTTCCCTAGATAATTTTATCTATGTTCATATTCTTTGCATCTACAATATTGAACATCATTCAAAGGTCTACCATTATCAGAAAACCATCATTGTCAACCTCGACCATGAATAGCTAATATCTCACTATCTATATTTTCATATTTATATTTTTTCCTAATAACATGAGATACTAAAGCTTCTTTAACTTGTTCTAGAGTAACTATATCATTCCCACTTAATATCATCTCTACAAAATTATTATAAGAGTCAACCAACGATATAAAAAGCAACAAAGCCTTATCTTTTTTATTAATCTTCACATCAATTTTCTTTAGTTGATCTAATATTTTCTTGAATATGTTTAGAGGCTTTATGAAATCTTTATCTTCCTTCGTTCCCAGCCTATATGACTTTCACTTTAGATATAACTTATTAGTTAAGATTTTAGTAAGATAAAGCTTTTTTAACTTATCCAATATGGTGGAGTCAACAGTAATAATATTATTTATAATATTATTAGAGATGCATGAATAGTACTTATACACTTTGCCTTAATCTTCTCTCAATCTTAATTATTTATCTTTTCTAATTTATCTCCTCGATCCTTCAACATTCTTGCTAGACATTATTGAATAAGAAGATTCTTTACCCTCCCCTATTATAGTGTGAAATTTTTTTTAATAAATTTCTCCGTAATAAAACTAACAAAAAAACTAGTGACATTCTTGTTAAATTTTTTTATCTTTGATCGTTTTGACTCAGATACTACTTTGTTGGGGAGGGAAAAAACCAAAAAATTAAAAATTAAAAGAATTTCTAAAGATTAACAAACAAGATAACATACCGTAAAGCTTATGTAACATGGTTCGACAACTCATGCTTACATCAATGGAGGGAAAATTAAAATTTTTAATATATGAGATCAATTATAAAACTCTCAAGTTATTATCACTCAAGCACAATTCCTCTCATATATTCTCTCAAATAAAGTCCAAAGAACTCTTCTCTCAACCGTCTCAAAATCTACTAGAGAAAAAAATCGTCATGAGCATCCAAAATTTTATGCTTTTCTTTAAGACCTAATGTTTATTTATAGGAACAAATTGTAGTCCTCTAAAGACTTTTCCCACTTGAACCCTTAATTAAATCCAAATCCTAATCCACTAAAAAGTTTGAATTTAATCAATACTCCTAGATACTCCTAATCTTTATAATTAATTATTCTATAAATAAATAAAGTATCATATGTTTAGTCCAGCTCAACTCTAAAGAAGAAAGATATTTTATGCTTTTGTACTAATTGTTTTAACTTATATAATTTACATATTAATCATATGAACTAATTATCACTATTAGTCATACGTGTGAGTGATAGCACGTGTGACATGATATGTAATCTTTGTGCTTATGATATTATTTGATATTTTATCATTATATATATGTATATATATATTTATATATTTATATGTATATATATATATGTATATATTTATATGTATTTATATATGTATATATTTATATGTATATATATATGTATGTATATATATGTATATATATATATATGTATATATATATTGTGATATTCATGGATCTATGCAATGAGAATCGAATCATGATGAGATCATGATAATGAGACTAATTTACATTTAAATATAAACCTTAAATAATCCTAGTCATACGTTATTTGAGAGGATATCAAGATAACCAAACAGATTGGTATGATGTATATCCGTCTATATGATGGAGGCAGCAGGTCTCATAGTTGCACATGTGGGGACAGTAAGGATACAATGCAGGTGCTCATTACAGAATGAGTTCACTGATTGATCCGCTTACATAATACTAGATGGTTGATAATGCCTTATTGTCAGACAGCGATTCCATCATGCCAATAGTATATTTGTTCCTTAGACTTGAGATACTAAGGATGTTCTATATGAGTACTCAACTCTTTGATACTAGACTTATAGGCTTGGAAGTTTCAAATCTAACATAATTGATCATTGGGAGTGGCAACCAACCTTACAAGGACCATTGAGTATCGATAGAGGATTATCTACTTTCGGTGTCATGAGAGGAATATCTCATGTGTTCTTGCTTAAACAAATCCCTAGCTAGGGTTATTTAGATTGAGAGAGAAAGAGTTCTCCGGGTGAATTTGATTAGAGCGAGACTTAAGTAGAAATTATATGAGCTTGATAATACCATGCCTGGTATATGGTCTTTGAGGTATTATATGAATAAAAAATTATAAATATATGGTAACTGAGGATAGACAAGTTCAGTGGATTGAATTCCTCTGTATCATTTGAGGGTTGTGATGTAATGACCTAGTATGTCCGTAGTCGATAAGTCGAGTGAATTATTATGAAGATAATAATTCATTGAGCCAAAAAGAGTTCTAATAAGTATGACTCACGGCCAGCTCGATATTGAGCCTAGAGGATCACACACATATGGTAGATGTTATGATGAATATAAGTTTGGATATGAAATATCTACTAGAGCCCCTATCTTATTGAATATCCAATAAGCTCCCGAATTATTGGATCCTATGGATAAGATCTAATAAGAGCCAACGATAGATTATTAGATAGAGATCCACTAATCTAAGAGGCCTAAGTAGTTGAATGAAGGTCTAATACCCAATAGGGTATGATCCATTATAGGAACCTCTATAAATAGAAGGAAACCAAAGGCTTATAGGCTAGAGGTTTTCTTGGTTGCCACCTCCTATTCTCCTCTCCCTTTCTTCTCCTCAAATAGCAAGTGTGAAGATTTGAGCAGTAATTAGAAGAGCGTCATCGTAGCCCTACTATATGGATCACTGCTAAAGAGGAGGACACTTGACCTTCTTCATCCTCTCATACAGATCTGTACGGATTTAAGGATATACGATTTCCCTAGGTAAAATACAATAATCTCACACGTGGATTTAAGTTTCGTGAATTTTTATATATCAATTTTCGCATAACGACGAATACCTTTTAGAAAATTTAAGATTTTTGTTTTTTATTTTTCCGCTAGATGTCGCTACTAGATTTTCCTACTATCACTATTTATGTATAGTTCTATTATCACACCCCAAAAGAACACTCATTGATAAAGATTTATTAAGGTGTGAATCTATCTTTGATTTGAAAATTTCAACTATTAACAATCAAATCATATAATCCATAACATAGAATTAAGGACACCAAAAGCATTCAGCTCTCATCACACGCAATAAAACTTATATATATTACTTGATAACTCCATAAAACCTAGAGTCAATCGTTTACCATAAGATGAATGAAACATCACATCCATAAGTCAATCATTCATCACTAGTTGACATCAAAGCATGAAATATCGTATTTAACATATTTAAACTTTCCAATCACGTGATATCTTTTGACATTCACAATAACAAATACCAACTTAGAATTTTGGACAACCACACAACCAATGCCCTTTTATAATAACACAAAAAAAACACAAAACAAGTCACAATATTTTAATATTTTATTGCCTTGGCCCAATCTAAAGCTTAGTAAATGACTATTATATCCATAGCAAAAGAGATGACAAATTATATAACATAAGGATCAAGATGCAAAGCATGATTTCAATAGTCATATTTAACATTTCATATGATTTATACTTAACAAGAGTGAAAGAGTAATATATAAGCAAATCAAAATCAAAATACAAGGCATGAGGTCAAGGGTCATATTTATCATTTTGTTTGATTCATTAATAGCAAATGAGCGAAAAGCAACGTATTAGTAAATCAAGGTCAAAATTTATGAGATTAATATTTTATTTAATTTTTTAATATTAAATGAGCATACAATAACATATAAGCAAAGAATAACATATAAGCATGTCTTTTAGAATCATATCAAAGGAAAATAGAAAACGAAGTTAGGATCATAACATAACATATCTACCAACTTTTAGATGATAATTGATATTAGTCTTCTATGTTTGGGAGCTCTATTTACCCATGTCTAGATAAAATCATTAGAGTCGATAAAAGCATCAGAGGCTTCATATCATAACATAATTTTTTCTCATTTCTGGCAAAGAAACCAAAGTATATCATAAATGCTAAAGTAAATAAGAACTTTCTAATTAAAAAAAAGTATCAAAAACATATGTGAAAGAACAAAAATATATATATTCATGTATGAAGCAATATCAAGCCTAACATGAACATTTGCATAACTTATTTGATTATAACAAGAATCAATGACTAAGAAATAAAAGAGATTTTATAGCAGTAATATGAGACTCATTTGATAAAGGATTTTAGATGAAATCATATTCCAATCATATCAAAGGAACATTAATAATATAGTGGAATCATAAAATAATATAATTTTAACTATTTCTGGATGAACATAACATAAGTCTAGAGCTTATCATCGCTCGATGGCTCCACAAGTATAATATATCCACTTTCCATTTCGAAAAAAGAGATCAAAGTATTCAATAATATCGGAGTACAATAAAGACATTTTGATAAAAAAAAGGGAGTAGATATGAGACAATAAAAACATACATATTTATGTATGAAGTAATATCAAAGCTAATTGAAACATATGCACAACTTATTCAATTATAATAGAAATTAATGAGTAAGAGATAAAAGAGTTTAAAGTAGCAACATGAGTCCCATTTGAGGGAATATTTTAGTTAAAATGAAACTACCCAAAGGTGGAGGCAAGAATTATGTAAATATGAGAGCAATTTCTTCTGATAGAATCTGTAAGGCAAGATGTAGTAGACTTCCATATTCACAATTGTACTCCAATTTATTCAAGGTGTTTTAGAAAGACATATGAGCCTAATTTCTAATAAAACAAGTTTTATGTAAATTAAAGTTGTTTAAAGAAAGTCACTCATAATTTCATAATTATAAGTTTATAATTTAATTAAGGTGGCAAAGCTCAATTAATTACTCATAATAAGAAAGAGTCAGCTCAAGCATAGTATAAGATTAAATAGAACACTCACTTTAGAGCTAATTCCGAAGATCTTGAATTAATCCAAATTCCTCAAGCAAAAGTTAAAACAATTTTCTTCTTCTTCTCCTCCAATGCTTCTCTTCTCTGATAGAGTGTAGAAAGGCTCTAATTAGGTAAGGTTTCTTACTTTTAATTTTTAATTATAAATATTTAGATAACACATAATATTACATGGTGACAAGCATCAATCAAAATGCCACTACGCTGCCAACAAGAAGCAAGCATGAGGTGACACACTCCTTTTTTTTTAACTAACTTAACATAAAACCTTTATAAATCACATTCAAATTTTAGGATGAATACAAAATTACTAAATAAATTCTCATATTAAAATAATAAAAAATTATTTATGATCACTAACAATTTAAAAATGAATAATATTACACCTATCGATAACAAGATACTTGCATAATAAAAAAAGAAAGAGATAATTACATATTATCCCCTTGCAGTAACTATCATGTTCCCTATATTTTAAAAAATAATATTAAGGTACTTACGAAAGTAAAATATTTAATTTTAATTCTCTTTACATCGTTAATTTCGTTAACGAAAAAAATCGCACATATTGTCATGTGCAAAAAGGGCATGAAAGGAAAGGATAAAAATATAATTTTATTATTTTTAAATTATTAATTTTATATAACCTTCTTTTCCCAGCTCACCCATCGCACTTACTCGCCATATGATGAATCGATTGGATCGCACTTACTCGCCATATGATGAATCGATTGGATCGATCCATACAAGGAATCGATTCAATTCCTCAATTATAATATTTTTAATATACTTATAATATTTTTTAAAATAATATAAATCTATTAAAAAATCTATTTATATGATTGTTCTTATTCCTAAACTCATAATGATACTTATTTGCAATTCTTATTTTCTATATATGATTTGATTTATATTAAGTTTTGAATGAATTTATCTCGATTATAATATTTTTAAATAGATTTATAATATTTTGATGGAGGTTCTAAATATATTATAAATATATTCAAATTTTATAATAGGAAAAATTTCTAATTATTTTGTAAGGGTGCATTTCAAATATTAGGAACACTCCTTTGAGGAACATGAAAAAAGGGCATTTTGAGAGAAGTCCAAAAAATGATTTTATTTTTGGAATTTATCCAATATATAAATAATTGAAAAAAGGAAGAATGGTTTAAGGTGACCGACGAGGTTTGGATCCAGTCTTGGATCTGCGCGTCGTCGATAGCAGCGCGTGGCCGTTGCACGACGAACCGAAGCGGCTCTCCGACCGGCGCTCGTGTTCGATTCCGTTTCTGTCAGCGAGCTCGTCTTCGGAACCCTAGAAATTAAGAGTCGGTGTTGGATTGTCGCCCTCCCTTCCCGGGCGACCACGGAGGGGGATGCTGTAGCGATGGCCGGCGAGAAGCCGATCTCGATCTCGAGTGGTTTCTCCGATGGCGAGGCCCCTTCCAGGTACCCGCCCCTTTCGCTCAATTCGGGACTTTTGAGGTCTGTTATGCTGTTTTATGCGCCTGGAAGTAGGGTTTCGATGGAGCTTATCTCTTGATGACCTGTGCAAATTGGCGTCTTGGAACCACTTGTCCTCGGAAGTTCTTACCAGAAATTGCTAGTGGTTGAATTGAAGTTAGCAAAATTTACATATTTGTGTTCTTACTGCAATTTTTATCGTCTGGACTCATTTACGTGTTGGAGTGCCAGATTAAGGTCGTTATTCTTTGCCGCAAGCAACGCAAAGATTCTATAACTTGTTACCAAATGGTCTTTTTGTCATGATTTCTCAAAATTTAAGTTTTGTTGACAGGAACCCATATGAAGTTCATTGCTTATATACTTTTGTCATGTACAGACTTTTGTTGATTGAACCTCTAGTTTTTGTTGGCAATTATAATCATTGGCAATCTCAACTGAACTTTTGAATGGAGTCTATTTACCCTTTTCATCAAACTATACACATTTATATTTGCAAATAATGATATTGTTGCTAGGTGTGAATTGTTGAGTATGGTGAAGAAACATTCAAACCTACTGGGTGATTCAGTACATGATGAACAGGATGCTTCAGATGTTGTAATGGACAACGAGTTCTGGCATGAGGTCCTGGATCTGTATTTTATACGTGGGAGGGTATCAAAGGGACGTGAAGAGGATGACCTTGTGTTTTTTGTGAGAAAGATGGTAATGTTCAATTACCTGAGATGATTCGAGCGTATGTAATGTTTTCTCCATGTCCCTTCTCCATTATTGTGCCCAACTGTTCTTTTTGTCTTTACTTCCAGAATTTACATGGATATGGATATAGTGATGATGTGGAAGATGGTTCTCCTTTCTTTGTCCGTAGATGGGCCCCCAGGGTAACTAACATGTAGTTCAATTTTCTTATATATTGTGCTTGCCGTAGCTGTGAAGTTCTGTAAACTTTCATAGTTCCCTGTAGTTCATTTTGGTGGATGATTTAATAACCAAACCTAAGATTTTCAGTTGAACTTAATCATTCAAAAATACAACTTTATATAGCACTCATTTACATTACTTCAGGTCCTTTTGTGACCTGGAAATGCTCAAGTGCATACATATTTCTTCAGTTTCATGTAATATGTGCTTTTGCATTTGAAAATTAGAATATCACCGTTTTCCACATTGTAGTTACTAGGTTGTCAAACATGATTTTGATTCTGTGGATTGCATCAGGAACTTGAGGAACTTTGTGTAAGAACAACTTCACAAGTTCATCATCTTTCCATTGCTTTAATTTCTTTTGACTTAAATTGGAATTATAGTTGGTTAGGTTTTGACTTTTTTTGATAAATGGTTTTATTTAATGTTCTAAATCTCAATGGAAGTCCATATGACATATGCAGATTAATGGATGCACTTTTGAGTTTCAACATGGCATGCCTTTAAAAATAGAGTGAATATTGAACTGACAGGAACACTGTTAGTATGTTTTACTATGAAATATAACCACATAAATTTCTTGATCTTAATGTGCTGCAGTTGGAGAAAGTAGTTGGTGAAGATTCTGCATGTGTGGATTGGAGACGTTCCTTTTACTTAAATTTGATTGCCCACACATCATATACTGTCACAGTTGCAATTTGCAGGTACCTTTCTTTTGACTTACTTTTGAAAATGATAGTATTTTTCTTGTGGCAATAGAAACTTATTGTTATTGGTAAATGATCCCATTTGTTTACTGTCTGAACTTATATTCATCGATTTATTAGCCTTTCTACCTGCTTTATAAGAAATCAAATCAATAATGAATTAGCCTTTTCGATTTTCTAGTGTCACTTAGTGAATGCAGACTCTAATTTGTTTAATATGCATTTTTCTTCTCTCATGTGTCCCTAGCACATGTATGCTTTCACTCTGATCTTTTGTCTTAAAAGTCTGTTGTAGCTTGTTGTTAAGGATTATTAGTTGTAGCTTGTTGTTAGGGATAAGTACAGTCTTTCACTCGGAGAAAAGCTTGATGTCCTCTTGATGTTGATTTTTGTGGGATTCTGTAACTGCTTATGCCTGATACAGAATACTCTTGTCTATTGTTTTGTGTGTCCAACCTAATTAAGAACAGAATACGGACATTCTTTTAGGTTTCTAATGTGTTTTTTGAATATATGAATTACCTGGATTGGCTATGTAATATTTTCACCCGTATGCAAAATGATGGTCGTAAGTTGATCTCCAAATCTTTTGATTCAAGTTGTGTAGTAAATGAGATTGCCCAGTTAGGGTAAAAAGAGAAGACTTTACAGTTTACAGAGTTACCCTGATGCTTACTGATCCTAAAGAACTGAATTTACTTGGAAACCTATAAAGATTGTTGTGGAATTGCTCCAAGAAAATGATTAGACAATAATGCATTCTAATACTACATCTGAAGAACTGAAGTTGGAATTTTAGATGTTAATCATTCTATTTTCTCAACCATATTAGATTCATGAAGATTCTTGTCTTTTGCTTTTATTTGGTAATTCACTGTCAGTAAACAAGATCTGGAGCAACGTCAAAGTGGGCAGGACATATCACTTTCACCAATATATAAGGTATTTATACCAATGAACTCTCTCTCTATCACACGTGCTCATATGTTTAACTTGATGATTTTTTTTCTGCAAAAAGTTGATTAACATCTTGGGATTAACTTTTATTCAAATTAATTAATACTTGATTTATTCAAATAAATTCTTTGTCTTCTGAAAGAAAGATTGCATGCTTTTTCAAATTTTGTTGATATATTCATGAAAAAGAAATGTCACTAAACCACACTTGTGGATACTCTCAAAGAATGGAAGTGTTAGACTAGTGCATATTTTCATTTTTTAAACAAATCCTTACCTTTTTTTGGCACTGGGAATTCACTGTTTTACATGTTTTGTAAATACTTACCATTATTTATTTGGGAAAAATGTATTTGGTCATGAATTTCAATCTCTTTACTTCCATCTAGTCCAACTAGAATGTAATTCTAAAGTCAATTTGTTAACAAATTATAATTTCAATTATTTTATTATTGTTTCATAATTTTCTTATTTCTATTCCCTTGTTTCTGAATTTTTATGTTTGGCTTGACATGGCTTGTTTTCTGATTGGAAGTTGAAAATGGTTCTGCATCTTTAAAATCATTCTGAGCTTCAATTGCCTAAGCTTACAACAGTTCAGATTAAATAAATTTGTGTTGAGGCCAACTGGTCTATCATGTTATGGAACATCACCAAATTTTCTAAACTAAACACACTTTATAAATTTTCGTTTACACACATTAATTAGTCACACGTTATATGACCACTTTTTCATAGGAGAAATGTCAGAGGTTAGGAATGTTCATTTTGGTGCTTGGACATTTATTGTTGATCATGTTAAATAAGTTGTGTCTTGCTTTGCATCCTTTTAAGTTTATTACGCTTTGTGTGTCTATGTGCTAATAAGACTAAAGAGGGATATATATGCAAAATGAAACCAGTAGGCATATGTATGTGATAATCCAACACATCATTAACTTTTCAGGAAATGACTAGAATTTATATTAACATAGAAAGGCCTCTAATTATAGCCATTCTTTCAAGTTTCAACCATGTTTTGCATATCTTGGCCAATCATCCTAGGGTCAAATACCAATTTTGAGTTTCTTTTGTCATTGTTTCTTATTTATTGAAAGTGAGTGTTATCCATTGCCTGTTGAATATTTTGTTTTCCCCTTAATCATACAATTACTGGATCAGGTTGTAAAGACTGTTTATGCATCGCCAAGCCGTGTTGATTTTCAGTTGGACCATAAAAAGGTTAGTCCTATAATTGTCAGGTTCAGTCCCTATCTTTTCTTCTTCTAATATCCATCTATCTTTTTTCAGGCTGCAGAAACTTTACCTGCATACCCAAATATCTGTTTTTCAGTTGATGATTTTGATGACACTTTTGATGCTGTGGTAATATGTCTTAATTTGTTTTTGAGAAAATTTCAGTTATTTTTATTCTAAGCTCATTGTCATGCTCTGATGAATTCAATTTTCAGCACTAGTTCCATGTCCTTATATAGGTTCCCTTGTGAAAAAGATGGTGGTGATGTGTAGTTCTAGAAGCTTATCATTTTCTCGACTGATTTTGTCACATTTAATTCTTGTTCAACTAGATTATGAAGGCTACATTGGTTATCATTTCAAATTTATTTTATTTGTTCAATCATTGAGGTCAATTCATTTAAGTTAATAAAAAGCTAGGTTTTCCTTTTGACCACTGATGTTATTCATTTTGTGAACTTCATTGTATATTTATCACCAATAAATCCCCAAATATTTGGGAAATTATGGCGTATTTTTGTTGGTATTATTAATTATTTTTAGGAGAAGTTTATTGGTAAAAAATGTTGGAAATAAAAATGTCCATAATATATTTTAGATTGGTGAGTCATGTTGCTTTCACATGAGAACAAAAGGTCAGGCTTTAGGAGGTTTCGTTTAATTTCATTCTTATACATCCTAGAAAAAGTTTGTGCCAACAATGGAATTGACTTTGTGGTCCTGGTCCAGGCCCAAACAGTTACAGGTCTTGTATGAATCAGCATACCAACACATGGTATGCTGGTTTGTACAATGGTACCAAAAGAAAAAAAGACTTGGATTGGTATAGGTCTTTTACATATTGGTTGACACAAACATGGTTTGTCAGTACGTATCGCAGTTACAGGAAAAAGGTCCAAAATTTTAAAAATAAAAACTCTAATTTATTTCTTTTATCATATATTCTTGACAAATACGATCAATTACAATAGTGATCATGTGATTTTAATTTAGATTACAATAAAATACAATATAGAAACATATATATATATATATATATATATATATATATATATATATATATATAGGATTGAAAGTAGTATCTTAAAGAATACATATACACAGAAAGAAGTTTAATGAGTTAGATATAAAACTGAACATATATTTGCTCTTTCCACAGTAAGTGATAGGTGAATCGGGGTCCTCAGTATGGTGAAAATGGAGATTAATATAGTGCATCTATAAGACCGATGAATAGAACTGCTACTATGAGATCTAATACTGGTAAATAATGTGACACTGATGCAATAGTGTGTTAGTAGTCAGTGCCGTCGATTTACGTGGATCTGGGTAGATTAGCACAGATCTAGGCAAGATCCTCAGGGATCAATGCTAGATTCATTCTGATTTACAAGAATCTAGACCTTTAAATCAAGCCCAAGATTAGATTTAAATAAAAATGATCTAGGCTAAGGATGGAACAGTACCTATGAATCCTAACTAATTGCTTGAGATACGCTTAGAGATTGGGTTCTGGTTTACCTTGATTTGAGGAGAAATCAGATTGGGTTTTTGAATCAATCTTCTTGAGCAAAGAGCCCTCCCTTAATGTTCTTTAATAATTTTGGAAGAGAGTTGACAGAGATTTAGAAGAGATTTGTGAGTAAAGGAAAGGGAGGCAGCTTTAAACCTGCAATGGATCTCTTTGGATTGGTCCAAACTGAGAAGGCTTATCGTCTCGACTCTGGTGTAGACCCATGTTATCGTGCTTGTACTGGGTGGTAATCCCTTACACCAGTCTTGAATAACATGGTAAAGGCTCGTCCAAGTCTTGATCGGCTGCTGGACTGATAAATATCGCCCATACCATACTGATCCAGGCAGTAAAGAGTTCCTTGGTGCCAATCACAAATGCCTCAATCTTGTCTGGTTAATATGATTGTATATTATTCATTACTTTCCCACTAGTTGGTATGCCATGCTTGTTGATGCTGATTTCTTTATCCTTCTTTGTCATTGGGATTTCTAAAGATATATTATCGTGTTTTTGGATTCAGTTGTCTTTTCTTATTCATTCCTTTTCTCTACTTGAAAGATCTTAGAAAAAGATTTGGATTCGATTTGGTTAGGTTTTGTCCGAAAGAAATCATTGCTACTGTGTACTTCTCAATGCACATGGTGGACCAGCTTTTCCAACAGATGAGGATCTCCCAGAGTGCAACTCTAGTAGGCCTGTAAATGTACACAAGGTTGTGGAGGAAGCCAAGCCATCTAAGGTTTAGTTGTTTAATAGTCTAATTCTGTTGCAATATAGTATCCCTCATTCTGTATGTAGTGTTTCGTGGCTGCATGTGGTGATCATTATTGTTTCTGTTGATATTCATTTAAATTTGATTTGTGAATTTCATGCTCTGAGTGAAGCATGCTGACCATGTCATACCATGGCAGCAAGGCACTAACATTTGCATGACCACATGACATAAAGGTGCCTGTGTTTAATATTAGGTTTGTCCATAAGCATACTACCAACACTGGCATGATATTATTCAGCATGGTGGGACACTGTTTTATTCTTTTGATGCAAAATAGAGCATGCCCCATATGATGCACTCAAAATTTCTATTTAGTCGTGAACTGAAGTAAGTTAGCATTAAAGATTCTTTCTGTCAGTTATATAAGTTTATTTACTGCATATTTGAATCTGCAAATATTTAAAATAAAGATTTTGATCCTTTGATCTATCATGTGGTTGGAAAAAGTAGAATGGTTTTTAATGTTGTTATAGCAACTTATGGAACCAACACAAGATCTGGCTTGTGGACACAATATTAGCAATATTCATTACAAAGCACTCCTCATTGCATGGATTCTTTTTTAATGTTGTCAAGTCGCTTATAGAATCAGAAAGCGATGGAGTTGTGGCACAACTTTGCAATATACATTGCAAATACAAACTACAAAGTGCTTCTCATTGCATTGATTTTAAATAAGGATTTGTATGCTACATATTGACTAATATTACTAGTTTGTCTAAGAATTAGTATTGAGTCATATGGTACTTTTTTGTTATTTTTTATGGGTGATAGTATCACCCGGGAAACTACTACTACAATATTAAAACAATAGGAACAGCTTTAGTTATAATTGTTGAGATCTTCATGAGATATTCACAAGAAAAGTGAACCACAAACTTACAAGGATTTTTCTGCTTCAAAATCTACTATAATTTCTGTGAAGTTTTTTATATCATATTTCCACAACAGTATCAATGACAAGAAACTGTGCTGAACTACCAGAGACCAACATTCAAAGTCTACATTTTGCAATATCTGTAAAACAATCATTAAAATCTTATCAGTTAGATTTTTATGGTTCAAATTATCACCTGGTGTACCAGTAGTCTACCAGTCAGATTACTAAAACCAAGATTTGCATTTTCTTATTTTATATATTAACGCTAAAATGATCAAATAGATGTATGTTTTCTTATTTTTATTTACCCTTTCCATGAGCAGGCATGAATTGGCTTGATTAAAGAAAATATTTAGATATGTACATCAATTGTGTGGTTTCTTCTCATTGGGGTATTTTTGGTCAGGGTGTCTATTAATAAATAGCCATAAACTACCATTAATTGTTAATGGAATTTGATGGACAAGTTATTCATTCATATTTAGGCATCAAGACTGGATAAGTATCAGTAAAGAGACTATAATTGCATGTGACCGGCAGATGGATCTAGTCAAGCACTAAATTGTTAGATTTGTGTCATTAAAATAGTAAGATTGACCAGCACTTTCCCCCACAAAATGTCAGAGCCACTTAAATGATAAGAGGAGCCATGTAAAAGGAATTTTAATGAGTGTTCTGCAAAAATTTCAAACCGTAAAATATGAGAGTTGACCTCTAATAGTTTAGGGTAGTTTTTTGTCATTGAAAATAAATATACAAAAATGAACTTAATGGTCATGATTATGAAATGAAGAACTTCACAGAAGTTGTTCTAGTTTATGAAGGAGAAAATTCCTTATGAGTTATAAAATAATATATTACTTTCATGGAAAATTATGAAATAAAGAACTTCACAGAAGTTGTTGTAGTTTATGAAGGAGAAAATTCCTTATAAGTTTGTGGTTTACAGATGTTTTATGGAGAATTTTCTTTTGTCATGTTATCTATTCCTTCTTCTGAATGAATTATAGCTGATATGCTGATTGCCCTTGGTCCTGCAGTTTTTAAAGAATATATGGGTGAACTTTTGACAATAGCATTATTTATGATTGCAGCTTACTCTCTTCTCAGGATTCGTCAGCTATCAGATGGTTAGAGAAGCATATGATGGTGAGTATTTCATAGTTTCTTGTTTATGGATAGACGAAGGTGTGGAAATTTTTAACTTCAAGATAAATTGAATGGCCTTCCAAGTATTTGTTTTAGGGAAAAGTATCTTGAGCCCTTTTAAGATTATGATATCACAAAAGGTGCCTGGTCTTATCAAAATTCGCACTTGAAACTTTCTGGTAATATCCTTTGTCAGATAATTACATTTTAAATCCTCTATTATTGTTATGTTACGAGAAACACCTTTCTGTTATTTACTTGATTAAGATGTATATTTTAACAGAATTACAACTGCTCCTTCCAAAATATCAGCTAACTTGAAAATTGTGTTAAAAGACCTACAGATCAAATGACCAAAATACCCCTATGTTCAAATTGCCTAACTCAACTCCTCTTCGAAAACTTTCAAATCCCTAGATACTCCGCTCGTCTCAGACTCCCTACCTACTTTTGAATCCACCATCAGTGAGCCTACTTGAACTCCAAATTTGCACCCAAAAGTTCCAATTAGCCATTCTGTCAGTCTGACTTTCTTGCAAAAATGTTGATTGCAACTCAAAATGTGCATTAATGTGAACACCTTTGCAATGTGAACACTGTTTTTCACACTGCCTCATGACTAAGGTGGAAGCGGTTTCATGTATTCCAAAGTCCATACAGTTATCTAAGTAATCAAAATTCAATTGCAATGATTAATACAGAGTCATATTTATTTATCTGATAAATGATCACTGCCTGACCATATAGGTGTGGCCTAGTGCTTGCGGTATTTATTCTTTTATTATTTTTTCTGGTGGTTGCAATGATCAATACACACTTGTATTTTATTGATCCTGATCAGTGCCAAACCATATAGGTGTGGCCTAGCGCCTGCGGTATTTATTCTTTTGTTATCTTTTTCTAGTAAGTGATACAGGTCAACAGTGCTATTTGTGTGCTATCAGTCCAATTGCTTATGAAACCCAGTATTGGACTGAGATTTAAGTCCTTGCAATTGCCTTGCCTATGACTTTTGGTGTCTGAATGGAGTTTTAGAGTCGGTGCAAAGAAGAAAAAGAGGAAGAGCCATGACAACTGGGAAATGTTAAGGTGAATAGCATTCACAAGTTAGTGTAAAAGAAAAAGGTGGAGGGATGGGGACCTATTTGTAATTTAAGAACTTGGAGGTAGTATTGACATTTTGGTAGTAGGATATTTTGTTATGTTCAAATTGTAAAATTTAAAGAACATTATCTTTTTTCCTAGCAGCAGTATATTAGAGGGTCTTATTTGGCACATGTCTAACTTATTTGAGTCAATTCTTGATCAGTAAAGTAAGCAGGTTGCAGAGTAAAAGGAATAATCTGATGTTGCACATTCTATTTTTGGTATAACGAGAAGGAGAGAGACACAAGAAAATAACATCATATTTTGCATATGCTGCTATCTGTGCGACCTATGTGACTGCACAGTCAACATCGGCAGGATGCATGCGAAGTCATCACAATAGTTTAGCAAGATCACAGGAGCAATTTACAAGACTGTCTCTAGCACATTGAACTTGCTTACGTAGCTACTGGGTATATAGGCAGGCCTATGCTGGTTAGCTGCATATGGAGGCTGCATAGTCCTCGAGCAAGGCAACAAAGATGTCTCCTGACATATGCCTCATATACTGCAATTAGAATTATATTGCTAACAAAGAAGTCACTGCATTCTAATTATTGAGAACTTTAATGGATTAGTACCTACTGGTACTGATGCATTGCCTTCGATTTGTCTTCGGATCCTAGAATTAAAGTTTTGCCAAACTTATATTCGATGTAATCAGGGTCCAGTATCTTTTGGAGATCTTTGACTGTGTAAATAATTGTTGTGAGTTATTTCTCTTCATTGGTTGGTGTGCTACAGAAACTAAGATTACTCTGTGTTTTGCATATATCAGTTGAAGGATTAGTTATTAGGTCATGATCACTCATAATTTTCTCTATATAAAATCTCCTTTAGATGAACTTGTATGATGATAAAACTAAGTTGGATTCCTGTAAGTCTGCGCACATGTTAATATTGGATCTTTTTATTTGCTTACCATGATATCTTTTGATGTATATTGGCTTGTCTTAGTTGGAATTATGTAAAATCCTTCTTGCTGTTATCAAGTTATTTTAGTTACACTGGTTATCCTACAATTCTCTTGTTTTAGAGTGGGAAAAAGTATTTGCACCTGATTGATGGTAAGCATGGGCAGTTGAAAATAAAATGGTAAATCTGATCATAAAACTTTGAACAGATCTACTTTTGTCCCACCTCTTGTTTTGAGTATGATGCCTCAATTGATTAGTTATATTTACCTAGCTAAAAGTTTCTCATCATGAATTTTCTTTTTTTACTTTTGAAGCTGGAAAGTCTAGATTTGGGAGCCTTCTGTCAATGGGCCATGGTCATACAAAAACTGACAAGATTTACATGCGGGGCCCTGGTGGACGTGGGGAGGTTGAAGTGGCAGTTTCTGGAATAGCAGGTCCATGACATTTTCTTTCTGAAATTTTTTTATGAATTTTGCATGTTCCAAGGTTATTTGGGGAAAAAAAGGAGAAATTAAATATCTAGTTAATATCTAATTAAAAAAGATTGGCATGAAAACATAGTTTCAACATGTGTCACTTGAAAGATGAAAGTTTGAAGTTTTAATACACTTCTAAGAGACCTTAGGTAAGGTGGTTCTCCTGTGACGACAGATTTTTTTAAAACATTAACTTTGCTGTATTATAGATCAAAGCCACCAGAATGCAGCTCTTTCTTCAGCAGTTCATTTATCTAGGAAAGGCTCAGGGATCGACCTAGGAACTATTGTCCACAGAGCTGCTTCTGCTGCTTCTGTGTTGGCAAAGCATGCTTATGCTGCTACATCTCCCAACAGGCAATCTGATGGTGAACTTCTACCCCTAAAGTGCTGCCTGATGTCCATCTCATTGCCTTGGGAATACATTGCACATGATTTGTTGTTCAAGGTAAGTTCATCCTGTATCCAGTACACAACAAAAACCTTCTTGTTGATATTGATGAATAAACTGATCATATTAGGTTTTTAGCATAGTTTGGTTTGAAGGTTATACCATCATACCATGCAATGATCGAATTGTATGTGAACATGAATAGGTAGTAGATATTATGAAATGGAAAAGGAATGCATGGAGAGCTTAAACCTCTAATGCTGGATGAGAATATTATGAAGTCAAAATAATAATGAGTTTTCTGATTATCCTCATATGGTTTTCTCGGTCATGTGGTGCATGCTTGCTATACTTCATGCTATTTTTCTTTTTTGTTTTGGCATCAATAGAGAAGGCTGTTAGGATGAGACTGTTGAAAATTGTAATTTTTTTACTCTCTTTGATGCATTGTTGTTTTACTCTTTTCTTCAGTATGTTTAATATTGATGCCATAGAATATTTTGCATCATAGTTTTCTGAATGCCTAGATTAAATGCTTTCCAAATGTCAGATCTTAAATCACTGAGTTGAACAATTAAATGAATTTTTGTGTTATGTGCCATTATTTTGTAGACTTCTGTTCCTGTTCCCATTTTGGTCCAAGGATTGATTCTTCTGACAAGTATTTACTAGACATATTCGGTGATCAGATACAGTCAAACTTGCCTTAACTGCACTTGGAAGCTTGATTTTTTATGTTATTAGTTGTAGTAGTTATGCAAATGAGTTTGGGATTAATAGCTAGTATGTCTCTTTCTCATAATGACATCTTTTTGAGATGCTATATTCTGATGTATGAAAATTTTCACCCCAACTCATTTATAGGAATGCTGGGACAATCCTGAGAAACATACATTTGTTATCTTCTCAAGTCATTTTTTAGTATTCATGGTATTCTACTTGTTGATTCTTCCAGGTTAGTCCCCCGGTGGACATGTAGAAATCTCCGACCAGTTTCTGGAGTCATGATACTGTGACATCAAAGAGGGAGAATTGATGCAAATGGACGGGCTACTGGGAACTATGACCAAGAGGAATATGCTGCTATCATGACAGCCACATCAATTGTGCACCCAGCTAGTCAATTGTTGTTCATCATGATCTTATTGATTTGTTGTTTTAACAACTTTATTTAATTTGAACAGACACTCAAGCTAATGTGCTCAATGGGACTTGGGATCAAAGGCAGCTCAGGCAGATTTTGTAAATATGCCCACCAAGAAAAGCCGCAAGGACTCCTTGGTAAACTCTGTACTTTATTTCTTTGAATCATTTTGACATGAAAAAAAAAACAAAATTTGTGGGTGTCTGGCTTAGATATGTCTTCTTTTAGTCAAATAGGAAAACATAGAAAAGTTTCAGACAGATACTACATGTTTGCATGCCATACAAATATATACATATCTAGTACTAGGCTCATGCCCTAACTAGCTCTGATCACCCGTTACTTCAATATATGTTCTTTCTTTCTGGCTAACAATAGTCTGATTTGGAAGAAATGAGTTGGTCTTAAAAAGGTTGCAGAGGTAAAACATTCAACAGGTAAGTTAAGTCGTGTCTGCCATACATATGTTCTGTCTTTGTTTGGTAAAGTTTATTGAAGTCATTACTTTCAGAACATTTATACTGCTTATTCTGAAATCTTCATAATTTTGATAATTGTTAAAAGATATTGGAAACCTAGAACTTTCTAAGATACATAGAATTAACATACAGCTGTCTTTTGAGATATATAGTCAGTCCCTTGTATTTATGATGCATTCACCTGTGGAGCCTCCTTAGAGGCTTAAGGTAGAACTAGCTTTTTGGATTCACATGGGTGTCTCCCCACTTTCTAGCTTCCAATTAAACCCTAACCTTAGTGCCAATAAAGATGCTTGGAATTGTGCTCCCATCTCTTCAGAACATAATGTCCACCATTGTGAGGTCTGTGGATTTCTTTGTTGGATAACGATAGGATAGAACAATTAGTGGGAAGACAAAAGAAAGAGAAAGACGGGGTCTTCTTTCCCCCCTGGTTACATAGAAATGAAAAGAATGTAAGGACCAACCGAAACATAATTTTCTTCTTTTGAACAGTAGTTTAGTTGTAGGTTCAATGAATTTTCATAATTTAAATTAAAGTCAGTTCTAGATTATTTGATCACAAAAATGCAATTTATTCATCAAAAGGAGGGGTAAATTGTAAGTAGAAGCCTTGTTCTGTATTCCTTTGGCAAGCCTACCTATTCGGCCCGATTCGTCTAATTTTACCAACTATAAACTGACATGAATCCGACCCAACACTGCTTTGTTGCTTCGCGATTAAGCTAATATGGCCCAAGATCACGTCATAGCAGTGTCGGATCCGGTGTTTTACATATCGCACAAACAAGGAACAATTTCATCTCCGCCGTCAATACCCATCCATGAACGGAAGAGATGGATTCGAAGTCTGTCTCTCTTTCCGAACGGCAAGCATTGGATCCATAGTGCCTTTTTAACGAGACCGGGCCCATCCAGGTCCAACTAAAACTGTCCATGAGCACATTGCCACGTATGAATCTTCTTCCCGTTGGCTGACTCCCGCCGTCACATGTATAAATACTGTTCCCCCATTGCCTCTTCCCTCCCCCGCGCCCCCCTTCCTCTCGCTGACGGCGAACCGTACGGTCTATTTTTCCCCGCCGGTTCGCCACCATGTCGGACCACGAGCCGGTCCTCCTGGATCTCGACTTCCTTCTCCTCGACGAGCCCGAGCCGGCGCTCACCCGTGGGAACAAAACCCCACTGGTTCACGTCGCGGAGACCCACCGGCTGGCGGTCTCGGTCGAGGACGAGCGGCGACGCCTCCGCATCATCTCGAACCGGGAGTCCGCCAGACGGTCCCGTATACGGAGGCGGCGCCAACTCGAGGGTCTCCGGTCCGAGGCGGACCGACTCAGGGCGCAGAACCGAGCCGTTGCCGGCCGGCTCGGGCGTGTGAACCGCTCGGTCCTCCTTTTCCGCCGCGACAACGAGCGTCTTCGGTCCGAGTCCGCTGGGCTCCGACGGAGGCTGGCGGAGATCCGCCGCTTGGTGCTGTGCTGGTGGCTCCGGCGTTTGCCTCTGCCGTCCGCTGCGGCCGGCGGGGGATACCTGCTGGGAAAGGAACTGATGTTGGCGTCACTGATGGTGTAGAAGCCTTCTTTCTATTGGCGAAACCGGGGAATCGGTTGGTGGTAACGGATCCGGCACGGAAACGGATGGGCGCCGAGAACTCTTTGTTATTTGGGAATGGATAATAATAATAACTAATTAACAACTTTAAATTGCCTCCAGTTTCTTTGGAATTTTATTTTATTTTATTTATTTATATTTAAATAACTCAAAGCCTATATATATATATATGTATATATATATATATATATATATATATATATATATATATATAATTGGGAATAAGCAAGCCAAGTATATCCCTTCACGAGGTTAGGTTTAGGGAGAGCGCATCTAAGTGGTTTTAGCTCTAAATATAGAGATGTTATTTTCTGGTCTCAGTTGATATGAGTATAGTTACTGGAACCAAATCAAACCGAGTAATTAGATTTAAAAAATTAGGAACCAAACCATTAATTGGTCCTATTTAATTATTGGATTCATACGTTGAAAAACTAGGATAAAAGTGATTAATCATTTTTGGATAACCCGCATGAACCAATCGAATTATATAAAATTGATCTAATTTTATAAAATAACAAAAGATTAGTCAAATTTCTTTAACTTAATTTTTTTTTTTAGTGGATATTTTTATGTCGATAATGAAATTAGGGTTGATATGAGAAACAAATTAAAACTAATATAGTTTAGAGTAATTAGTATCAATAGTTATGTTTATAATGTTGGTTAATGTTATCAATTTTGTCATTTACTATGTATTTTTAAAATTTTTTAATATTTTAGATTTTAATTATATATAATTCTAAAATGTTTAATATATTTTAAAAATATTTTTTCTGTCAAACATGTGGTTTGAGGGTTCAACCCGTGACTAAGGCTTATTCGGTTCGCTTTTTGATTGGGTATAAGAAAGAGCAACCTTATTGTTCACCCTTTCCAAACCAAACAACTTAAATTTATATTTAATCTTTTTGAGTTAAATATATGAAACTTAAATTTACACTCTATTTAATTTTTAAATAACATAGGATTAGTGTCTGCCCCAATTGAAACTCAATCCTTTCCTATTCTTTCCCCTCTTGAATCAAAATCATTGGTGCTCGAAATATCAAATTAGAAGAGAGCCCAAAAGGTAGATTTTCAAATGTAATCGATGGAAGTATCCTTGTACGAGCATCAAAATCAAGAACTAAAGTAATCAGAACATAAATTATCGATCATTGTTACCATCTAAAAACTTAAGCTACGTGAAGATCATACCGTGGTTTTTGGACACATCATGTTTTCACTGTGGTCAGCTCTTGCACTAGAACAATCTTTTTATTCCGGATCATGGAAATCTACTGTAGGGCAGAAATATCTAGTGTTAGACACACCAAAAGACAAAGAGAAAGAGAAAGAGAAAGAGAGAGAGGAAAAAAAAAAAACAAGGAATCAATCATCAAAGATTGTTTTGTTCTTTTAAGTGAGAGAGAGAGAGAGAGAGAGAGAGAGAGAGAGAGAGAGAGAGAGAGAGAGAGAGAGAGAGAGAGACGGGCATATTCTTGGCATATCTGGTCACATACGGCTGTTTTGCAAGTGAGTTATTGATCGTCATCAAAATGTAGTGGCCTCGCCACCTTTTCCCCCTCCCTTTATTCCTCATCAAAGCAAAGATTAAGAACAACAGATCATCATGGCGAACCATCATACTACTTTTTATTTAGTGGGGTGACATCATGGGATAGTTCGATCATGATAACGAAACAGATACATATAGCAGAAGATTCTTTCTTTCTTTTTTTTTTCTTTCCCCTTTTTATTTTATTTTCGATGTGTGACACCGCAAGAAGCTGTTTACGTCTGCTTGGATCGAGAAAATACTGCATGCAATTACTACGTAGCAACGCATCAACTGCGATGAAGAAATAGTTCTGCGTCTATCTTCATGTATGGAGTTAACAAAGACACGATTAATTAGCCAAAACACGATAATTATTTCCCATGTTCTTTGCTCATCCCTTTTGTTTGGGAATCAAATCAGTTCATGTGGGGCTTGGCTTCTATTCTAACTTTTCATGATTGTACAAAGCATATTGGCGGCATATTGGAATTAATGCTCACTTCTTTAATGTAATAAGAGAGGAAATATGTGAGTTTGATCTACTCCAAGTCAATGTTCTTAGTGCAATTATGCTCTAAGAAGTTCATACATTCTTGATGCTCACCACATGAAACAAGTAGAATTTTGAGACAATGAAAGATTGGAAAGATTATAATGTGTTAGTTTTGTCAATTTGCTTAGCCTTTGGTGGTGCTTGCATGGCAGTAATAAGGCACTATGTAATGCTTTTCCTTTAAGCATATGATGATCTGTTGTCTTCCAGATGCCAGGAGAAATCAACTAGTTGTGATGACATATGTGCAAAACCATAGTTAAAAACATATATGGTAGAATATCAAAATTTTATGCCATAACTCTTTACCTGTCTTGTTTTTGAAATCAATTAGTTTTGCTCTTAAAATAATTTAATCATTTTGATCAACATTAAAGAGAATATTGTAATATATTATTCTTGAAATAAAAATATCTCCGAGACACATCTATGAAGCATTAGATACTGTCATGTTTGTTATACAATTTATATTATGAGTGGTTGATGCATTACTTGTTATGAGGTTAGTTAATTCATGGTTTTGTTAAATGTTATGCAAATAAAGTGAGTCTATATATATTTAGCCATCCTAATGGGATAGATAATATTAATCACATGAGCATTCTTCCACTGTTCAAAAAGTTAGGTGGATCCATTTTTGCTGTCTGCATTTTACAAAAACTTGTTCTGAATAGTGTATACTTGTGGATATACATACAGTAGTATTTAACCATTTAGTAATATTCTGAGGTCCAATTTTTTAAGTTCCAATGTGATAGATACTCCAAGCATTAGCAACTCAGATATTAATGAACTCATGGACTCATATTGTGCCACTTAATGTCATAGGTGAACTTGGAAATCTTTTCCAATATAGTTTTTGAAATTTATATTATTATTATTATTATTTGGATAAATAGTTTTCTCTATCGACTCTCTTGAGATTGTATAACTTTAACAATACATGACTATTAACAAGTACCAATTTCATTGACTAATTAATATATGATACTTTCAGCTTGGTTATGCCTAGCACCGCAGTTATATGAAATTGGTACATATATAAGATTGCATTCCGGTTTAAACTTGTAAAGACAAGTAATTAGAAAGCCAATGCTGCAATGATATTATTCTTGGACCCTAAGTAATGTTTTCTTGCTACTAAGAAGCACCTTAGAAGTTGTTGTATCTGATGAGGCTATGATTTGATGGTTCTTAGTATTATTACCCATTAGATATATTTTCTTTGCTAATAAATGATGTTAGCAATATGATGTAAAATCACTTGTACCATTGTATACTTCAATTAGTTCACTATGTTGTGTGTTAATTTTACCTTGGTTACATGCTGGTGGCTTTGGCAAATATTAATGCTGTGTCCTGTCAAGATTAGCCATTGTTTGATGTAGGATGCATAGAAATCATTCTACCATAATTTTTGTTTTGTTGTCTTCACTAACTTGTTCCTATGACAGATGTTGATAAAGTGCACAACATTTACATATGGTATATTGTAAAATGGAGTTTAACTAAAGTCATATTATAAATTGTAGAACAAACATTACAGTATCTAATGCTTCATGGCTGTATCTTGGAGATATATTTTTATTTCAAGAATAACATATTTCAACATTCTCTTTAATGTTGATCAAAATGGTCAAATTATTTTAAGAGCAAAACTAATTGATTCCAAAAGCAAGACAGGTAAGAGTTATGACATAAAAAAATTAATATTCTACCATATATGTTTTGTAAGTATGTTTTGCACATATGTCATCACAACTAAAGGAAAAAACATTACATAGTGTCTTATTACTGCCATGCAAGCACCAAAGGCTAAGCAAATCGAGAAAGCTAACACATTAAGCAATTGATCACAGTGTCATGATGAGTGCTGATGATTTAAGATAGATAGAGTCTATGTGTAATTAATTGGTCATTCTTTCATTGCCTTAAAATTCTACCTGTTTTACGTGGTGATGGTGGTATCTATCAAAAGAGAAGAAACAATAAGTAACTAAGGGCTATATTGCACAACATTTGCATAATGACGACGTACGTTAGTTCATAATATATAAGTGGTTGATGCAATTAGAAAGTCCAAAGAAATCTCCCTCCCCACATAATTCCAAACGCTTAAGCGTTTTCATTTACCTTTACCTTATGTAGATGCATAAATGAAATAATGTTATGCATATTAATAAAATATATCATGCAGTATGTTACATTTTTTATATGCTGAATTGTTTTATAAATGTGGGGGCATTTTAAATTTCCGTACACCAATATCATATTTATATTTATGAATTTATTTAATACGTATAATTATTTATATACTGACTTGCTTATTGATTGATATTTGACGATGTGCGTCAGTTATTTATGGATGAGTATTCTCATTTACATGCATTATATAAAATTGATACGACTATATAATATATTATGATAGCTTTTATAAAAGTATAAATGAAAGGATTATTGTCATGGTACCACCAACGGCAATAGCTTAGTCTATAAAAAGCCTTCCAATGGTGTTTAATTTGATAATAACAGGTCGATTAATTGGCTAAGGAAAAAATAAAAAATAAAAAATATATTTGTGCATAAATGGAGTTTAACTACAACCCCTATCTTTATAGTGATAACTTATTGCTCCTATATAGAGGCATAAGAAGAATATAACTTTGAAAGCGACTTAAAACGATAATTTTCGTGAGATATAACTCTATACACATTTTTAGTTGGAACTCGTATATGAGTGACCGCATATGACCACGGCTAGAGATTCGGATAATCCCTAAATACTCTGATAAATAATCAAGGTATAGTGTATGACATGCAACACTATGAGGTAGATTTCAATGTTGTGTATGGTAGTTGAAATTTGAATCAAAAAACTATAGTTCAAGACCTTGTTCACTTTGTTTCCTTTGTAGAAGTATCAAGTAGCTTATTTTAATAAATGTTTTATGTCTTAATGATTTTGTTTACTAAAAAATTTTGAGATTTGTGAGGGATTGTTAGATATTTTATATTTAAATAAATAAAAATCTTAATTTTTTATTATTTTATTTAATTATTTAATTATTTATTGGTGTTTGTTATTATTTATTTATTTATTTATTTGATGTTCTAATAGTATTTATTGGTTATGATTACACATATTCGTTATATGATCATTATTATCCTAGTAGTTGTAGATTTTTCTTAAGAAGATCGATAACTTGGTTTGAGACAAAAACAAAATTCTTTTCCTTAATTTTTCATATTCTTTGATTTTACTACTTATCTTTATGTTCTTAATATTATATTAATCTTTTTATGATTGTGCCCGCAAAGGAGGAATTCCAGCGTCATCCTCAGAGAATAGATTTATCCATAAACCTATACGAAGGGATGGATTTCATAAGACGTCAATTATGATTTCAAGTGATTGCTTAACTTATTATTATTTTTTATTTTATTAATTAAATCAGATTTAATGTTATTGTTGAGTTTTTATCCCAACAAAAAGAGAGAGGAAGATGTGGTAAGAAGAAGAGAAGGTGATGATGATGGAGGAAGAGGAGATAGTACAATAGCAAAAAAGAGACAAAAAGGAGGGTATAATGATGTTGGAGAAGAATGATGATAAGAAGAGTACCGATCAATAGGGCCTAATGGCGATAGTTGTTGACAACATCTAATAAGGGTGGTCACAAGCATAAGTAGTTGTCGATGACGATAATTATAGATGTGGACAACAATAGATAAAGCCACGAGTGAGTAGCGAAAGAGTGCAATTATTAGGAGTTTTAAAATTTTTTATTCTTAAGATTAAAAATAAAAAAAGATGGGTCTTCAGACCATTATATTATGTTTAGAACATCTAAAAGTGGATGATCCAAATCGTATATAAATCAATACATACCCAATAGAAATTATGTATGAATAAATTCCTAATCTCATGATAGATATTATTGATAAAAGAAGATGAAGAAAGAAAGAGGTGGTGGTGGCAGTATGGCATAGAAGATTATAAATAATTTTTAATAGAAATTTCTCATATAATTATAATTTTCTCCACATACATATATCATGAATCCATCGTCTATTTATAGGGTTAGAAGATAATTTCAAATCAAATACACTTTTCCAATGATGTCTTGAGAAGTCCCCATTTATATTTTATTTAATTAGGTTATAATTATATAGTTAGTCCTACTACATCTCATAATTATATGTTGTGGTGGTTGAAGTAGAGGGTTATCAGTACCAGCCAAAATAAAAAAAAGCTCCAGCTTTTGGTCCATGGCTTCATGTTGGTGGTGTGAAAAGAGAGACACAAATAAGATTTCTGATACTAAAACATGTTGGTGGTGTTAAAAGAGAGAACAATAAGACTTCTGATACTGGGGTTATTTGCAGGAGCTGACCAAGTCTCACCGTACTTCTTGCACAGGAGATGCAGGTTGATGAAAGAGCAGCTTCTGTCTTTATTTCCAGGTGATGTGGTTGACAGTCCTGTTACTGTCTGTGTATGATACTGCCACAATTGCTGCTGTAGCTCAATAGCAATACCAGCTTTTCTGTGTTTGGTTTGATCTGTTCAAATAGATTGATCTCCATTGTTTTCCTTTTTCATGTCTCTTGTACCCAAACATTGTTAAAGGTTTTCTTTTTCTAACTTAAAAAAAAATATTTTTTGATATTATAATTACTACCTCAATGAAAATGTGTGTCCCTTTGGATAATTAATTGTAACATTTGCATAATTTAAGGTCTATAAATAGAATCTTGAACAATCCTCCTTCTCATTTTTTATTTTTAAATTATTTATATTTTTTTATTCGATTTACTAGAAGATGTTAAATCAAATTAGTACGCGACGGTAATATCAATAAAATATCGAATAATTCTGGTGCATAATAACAAGATTTTTGTCTTAAAACAATGTCTAGGCACCTCCAGATGTTTTTCATAGACTTTCCTTAGTATTATGCTATTTTAATATTGATTAGTTTTCTTAATTGAAATCTGCATATTTTAATTTCTGTTCCGACAAATATGTTTACAAATATTTCCTTGTGATCAGAGACATGATCATGGTCTTTGTTTCCATCTTCATCAACTCTCTTTGCTGGAGTTGTGTCACCACAATTTGAAGCATTGCAAGATCAACCCTATGGACATGGAGGCCTGTGGAGTACAATGTTGTTCAGGTCCTGCAGTCCCCAGAGGAAGGAGCAGATTAAAAGTACTCAGGCAGGAGGCTCTCTGTCCACTGTGACTGAGGCATACAAGAGTGATTCCTGCTCATCAACACATGGCTGCTGATTAGAGAGTTGAATGAGAGCAGCTGCCAAAACAAATCCCCATCTCTCCCCCAAATCCCAACACTGAGTAACATAGGGTTTGTCCATTTGCTCAGTCCTCTCTGTTCATGGTCACATGGCCTCCTCTGTTAGGTGACAAAGTTTGTAGTGTTCTCAGAACATATGCACACCAAGAAATCTGAGCTGAATCAGCTTAGATATGAGGAGAATCAAGAGAGACACATATCCAGGCACTATTGCATGTCAAGCATAAGGATGCTTTGGTTAAATATGAGCAGAAATAGAACACATCTGAAATTTTTTCCATGGATTTTCTGCAGTTTATATATCTTAGTGATGAGTAAAACCAAATGTAACAGGATGGAGTTGACAACTAATGTATATTTTTTGAAGGCTATCTATCAGAGGCCAATTTATGCAAATCCTATTTTCCTTTTTAAATTCTTATGATAAATATTTTGAATTGAGTAACAATACTCATAAAAGTTTAAGCTGTTCGAAAAATAAATAAATATATTTATAAAACTTAATATTCTCTCTAACATAAAACTCGATTTAGATTTGATGTATAGACAAAATACACCTTCAGTACAAGATCAAATAAACTCGATGAGTATTTTTAATTAAATACTAGAAAAATATAGATATAAAATCGAAACTCATAACCTATTGTAGGACCGTGATAAAGAATTTGATTGAGTTATCGAATTTCAAAAACTTAATCAAATATATAAGATTTATATTTATTTTGTGAATGAAACCTAATTATATAGTGTAGATGGAAGATAAGAATGAATAATACATAAATATTTTTAATCAAACACCTACTTTGTTAAAGAATCTGATTAGATTACTATAGATTTTCAAAAGTTTTTTAAGTTATCACTAATAGGATAAGAATTTTACATCTTCCTTCTTCAGGAAAAAAAATGATCATGCATGCAATAGATAATGGCATCAATGAAATGTCTCCCTCTCCAGCAAACATTCAACTTTGCAACAGGAGATTGAGCACAAAGTGGTGTTCACCTCATGATTTGATGTGGGGTTGGTGGGTGCTCAGAAGAGCTTACAAGGTGGTGTGGGTGTGGCTGCATGACAAGGCTCTTCATGCCTCCCCCACCAATCCCCCACAAAATTCCAAGCTCGCCATGGATCCTCCTCTGTTTCAGCTCCCACCACCACCATTAATTCCTCTCCTTGCCTGCCCTCGGGGGAGCGCAGCATCACGGGGAATGCATATTTAACCATCCCACCTCCCCTTCCCACTCTCCATTTATACCACCTGCACACCAATCATCACCTCCCCTTTTGAAATCTCTCTTCCTCGTCTCTCTCTCATCTACGAGCTGGAAGTTTAATGGCTGCCTGTCTTCCCAACTTATCATCACCTGGCCGGGAAAGGCGGCTCTCCGAGCTGCTGCAGGAGCAACAAGAGCCCTTCTTGTTGGATGTTTACCTCCTGGAGAAAGGGTACTCAGACAAGCTCCTCGCTTCCCCGGCCACCAGCCTGTGCTGGCCCATCGACGACGCATGCAAGAGGCTGCAGCGGATCGCAAGCCATGGTTTCAGGAGGAGTTGCTGGAGGAGGAGGAGATGTCAGCTGCTGAGGTGCATGCTCGCCAAGTTTCTCAGCGGGAGGGTCGTCAGGCAGGCCTTCTTGCGCCGGGACAAGAAGGTCCTTCATTTGTCTGAGGCCGACGAGGTCTTGTCTTTGTCTTCCAGATGCAGCGATGGAGGAGAGATCCCATGGAAATCCCATGAGGTGGATGATCCAAAGCAGCTCAGCCCTGTGTCGGTTCTCGAGCTGCACTCTTACGAAGGATCTCCAGTTCATCCTACCAGTGAGTTCTAAAGCTTTGTAAGCTCTTTCAGATTTTCCAGTATCTCATCTAACTCATCATCACAGATACAGAAGAGGATACATCAACACTGCACCTCTTCAAGGAGCTACTTGAGCTCTCTTGCGTTACTCCTCCTGCTCTCAACCAGTTTGGTACATCAAAGAAGCAGCTTGATCTACCAGAGAAGCTTCACTTGGACCGTGAGCAGGAAGACAAAAGCACGAAGGATTCTCATGAAAGTTCAGGCCATGAGATTTTTGAAACTGTGATCCGCGACGATGAGACCTCTTCATGGCAGAGGCAGAGAGGAGTTCATACTAGCATCAGCCAGCTGACATTCTCAGACATCTCCAACTCCAAGAGGGAATGGCATGAATTCCAGCCTCAGGTTAGAGAGATTGCAGTTCAGATAGAAGAAGCCATTTTTGAGGGTATCAGAGAAGATGTAATCTCAGAGATGTTAGGCTCTCGTTGTACATTGTAAAGATGTTGATTAGCAGTATACCAATGCAGCTACTGAGTAGTTTCAGAAGGTTTCACTCTCTGGCTTTGACATCATTGTCTTACAACAAAGCTATGACATTATACTTCAGAAAATTAGGTAGAAGGTCAGATGTCTATTAGCTTCTCTCTCTGCCCATCATTGAAGTCTCAACCACCATTGCGAAGAACAAATTAAGTTTTCAGTTCATCACATCCTGCTTCTTTTTTGAACACAGAAGAAACAAAGATTGGATATGCATTAATGCTCATGACATAGATTTAAATTCAATTCACATGGTATGTATCACATGCCATTTATCATACTTGTCATAAGATAGACAGAATGAGTAAGAACTAAACCAAGTTTCCTTGGTAGAATGCCAAGAATTCAATCTGAAGCCAAAGTGATCATTGGGTCAAAATCAGCCACCCGATACATTGATTATTCTTTATGTTTCAGAGATCAACCACTATAGTTAATGGACAAGTACAGCAGTTCTAGCAACCATTGGGAAAATAACGAGATGGATTAGAACCTTTGTCACATCTTGAGCAGGACAAACATGTTCTAAGTAGTAAAATAACACCTCAGACTTCAGAATGTCTCCCTCCAAGAGGACAAAGCTTCCTACCAAAATGTAGTTTGTGTGTTAAGGGGAGCTGACATTTGAGCTCTTCAGGTAGGTTAATGAAGACAAAGTTGAATGAATAAAGCAAAATGTATGGCGTGGAGAAGCATGGAGTTGGCACAAGATGATAAAGATTGACATCTCATTGCATTGTGTTGTCTGAACAAGTGCATCTTCCATATGCAGTGTAAAAGTTTGAAGCCAATCATTCGAAGTATTCATGGCATATACTGATACCAAACAAGCCAGCAGTGGTTGCAGGCTAAGTAGCAACTAAAATCTGTGTCAACTACCACTGATCAAGATTGGAGATTGTCCTTTTTTCCTTCAGCTGCAATTCCCAAGTCAAGACTTGGGAGTTTTTGCGTCAGCAAGCATGAGAACTGCTGCTTAAGATAACACTTTGCCATATGCTGTGTAATGAGTCTTTGATAAGAATGTAATCACATTTCCAAATCTCAACCTCACCAAAACCTGGTTTATGTAAACTTTGAACCAGAATATAACCCTGATGCCACCATATATCTCATTAAATATTAAGATCCTCCATGTATATTTGTCCTATTAATATCCATTTAGGAAAGCTTAAGTTAGCAATTCTAACTTTTCAACATTAGTTATATTTTGGATAAGAAATATATGTGAATACCTAAAATATCCCTACAATAAACATAATTATATTGAATTTTTACAAAAGTTATTGATGTCATTTAAAATTTTAATTATTATATGTATATGTTTGTGTTTATATGTTAAAGCTAAATTTAGGATAATAAATACAGAAATGAGTAATTTTGGAGGATATATTTGCAATCTGAACTAATGTTTTATTTATTTTGGCATATATTTTGCATATGCACTTGTACCACCAAAAATTTGATATTGCACCATTACCTTCAAAAATATGGTATACATGAATTGATCGCCTTGCACTTTAATTTGGTGTCATGCCCCTTACATATCTTTGGACAACTACTCTTAATGATTTGTGTAATCTACATGCCATTTACCCCTCAAATCATCCTATGGTATGGTCATGCTCTTCTATACTATTGCCATGAGTGATCAACCTAACATTGGTTAAAATCTAGTTTTGTATGAATTTTCTCTGATAATAACTAAAGTTCTCCTGGTCGAATTGCTAATTTTGGATGAATAAACTAATAAAAGATTGTTATTATGAGCTTTGTTTTCTTCTCAGTCTATTGTTTAGTGTCTCTAAACATCGAGATCCCAATAAATATTTGTGAAATGTATTTAGGGTTGTAAGTGTCTTGTTTACCTTTTGATAGCAAGATTACTACAAATCCACTCAAGAGAGATGGAATGGAGGAGCATAGGCACAAATATTATGCATTAAAAGATGTATTAATGTACCACAAACACCAATATTTTGAGGAGTTTGATAACAAAGTAGAGATTTAAAGTTAAATAAACTTAGTATTCACTCCATTTTCACGGGTAATTCTTCAGACACAATTTTAAAGTGTGCTCTCTCAAGGATGGTAATAATATAAATATCAAAATTTTATTTATTACAATAAAAATATCACAAGATTTGAAATAGGCTTGCATATATGTAAGATTTGAACATCTTTGTTTCACTTGTTCTAATTATACACAATCCCAGTAACCTGAAATTTTAAAGTAATTTGTGCAAATAACTTTGTCGGTTAACAGTGAGACAATTTGTTGAGGATCACACAATCTCCAGCTTTCTGAAGATATTAAAATTGGATAGACTAAATGTTAGAATATCGTATTTTGATGATGAAACCACTTGGATATGTGTTTATGTTTTAATCTGTGTTTTGAGTGACGCAGGATGCTTCGATCAGGATGAGACAATTAAAGTAGGAAAAATCATGTTGTGCCGAAAGAACATATCAGAAGATTGGATGTCGGGCCGATGGATCGATCGACGTATCGATAGAAGGCTTCGAGCCGTGGGCTTGGGCATCGGGCCAAGAAGAGCGAGTATTATGCCAAGGATATTGGAGTTGCGGAGTCAACTGGCCGATTGGACAATAGGCCGTAGGAGAGGACGATGCGCCGAATAATCGGACTAAGCGTCGAGGGACCAATGACATGCCGGACAACTTGGTTAATTGCTTAGGATTAATTGTCATGATCAAAGTTTTGTTTTACATGTGCAGGATTAACTACGATGGAAGTAAGACATGCAGCAGGAGTTGCGCCGGAGTCAAGACTATGATCACGTTGGGGGTTCGAGAGTTCGACGGTCGTCGGAGATTCTACGGGAACAAATCCAAGAAGTCTAGGAGCTTGCCAAAGAAGCTCGTCGGAACTCGCCAAGTGTATCGTCGCAAGTCTAGGAGTTTGCCGGAAGTCCGCCAGAGCATCGCCGAAGATTCGTCGGATGTTTGCCGGAAGATCGCCGGAAGAAGCGATTGACGCACCGGAGCAAGTTATAGTAAATGTCTTAAGAAATATCATAATTAGCATGTAGATTAAGTTAGGAATGGGAGGTGATCCCATTAACATAATCAGGGGGCAATTGGGCCCTTGATAGACCCAAATTAGGCCGAATGGATCAACCCATTCGGACCAGAATTTCTGTTAGGCGGTGGCACCGCCCAGGAGATGGTCTCCCAGGAAAGTTGGGCAGTGCAACCGCCCTAGTCAGGCGGTGGCACCGCATGGGCTCAGTCTCCGAGCGAGACTGGGTGGTGCAACCGCCCCTATCAGGCGGTGGCACTGCCCGAGCTCGGTCTCCGAGCTTTGTCAAGCGGTCGTACTGCCCAGTCTGGCGGTAGTGCCGCCAGGACCCCGGAAATCCCGGAGGTGACATTTTTGAGCTCCAAATTCAAAGTAGTTTGGGGCCTATATATACCCCACCCTTTTTTGCATAAAAGGGCACCGAAAATCCAATCTTACTCTGTGATTTTTAGAGCTCAAAAGTTTTGTAAAGGCTAGAAGTTCTCCTCCCTCTTTTCTTCCAAGTTTTGAGCTTTCAAGAGAGGAGAGAAATTCTGTAAGGGTTGTCTCCTAAGCCCGTCAAAAGGAGTGAAACTGTAAAAGGGTGGTTGGCCTTCGCCTATTAAAGGAAGGCCTCTAGTAGATGCCGGTGACCTCGTCGGAGGAGGAAGCCGAAAGTGGATGTAGGTCACGTTTGATCGAACCACTCTAAAATCTGGTTTGCATTTCCTTCGTGCTATTTATCTTAACTGCAAACTGCCTTTCTTACTTTACTTTAAATATGTTTCCGTAAGCTTTCAAAGTTATTATCTGTATGAAACGACTTTTATGTCGGAATCAGATTTCAACGTATGAACGCAGTTTTAATCGTCGAAAGTTTTTCGCTACACTAATTCAACCCCCCCCCCTCCTCTTAGTACTCTTGATCCTAACAATTGGTATCAGAGCCCGGTATTTCTCATTTCAGATTTACACCCGAGAGAAATGGCTCTTCATGGCTTTCAAGAGGGCTTATCAGTTGTTCATCCACCGTTGTTTAACGGATTAGACTACACTTATTGGAAAACTAGAATGAGAGTTTTCTTGATTTCTATGAATTTGGATTTATGGAATATTGTTGAAAATGGTTTTCAACTTCCCTCTAAACCGATGAACGAATGGTCGGATTTGGAGAAGAAATATTTTTCTTTAAATGCAAAGGCTATGAATGCCTTGTTTTGCGCCTTAGACAAAAACGAGTTTAATCGGGTTTCTATGTATAAAACAGCTTTTGATATTTGGCAAACACTTGAAATCATGCACGAGGGAACTAGTAGAGTCAAAGACTCGAAAGTTAACATTTTATTGCATGATTTTGAGTTTTTTCGAATGCAACCAAGCGAGACTATAGGTGACATATACACCCGTTTCACGGATGTTGTCAATAATCTAAGAGTTCTTGGTATTTTTTTTTTAAATTTTGATCTCTTAAGCAAGATCTTAAGATCCCTTCCAAAAGGGTGGGATCCTAAAATAACCGCAATACAAGAGATAAAAAATTTAAGTGATTTTCCATTAGAAGAATTAATCGGATCATTAATGACCTATGAAATGACACTTTTGGAACATTTTGAACCCGATGAGCACTTGAACCACCTTCCAAAGAATAGGAAGGATTTGGAACTCCGGACAAATGAATACCACTTGAGCGATGACTCAAGTGATGAGGACAATGATGAACTTGAACTTCGAACACTAAATCTTAATAAGTTTATTAAACAAAAATCTAAAATAAATAATGAACTTGAACGGAGGAAGAGGCTAAAGAAGAGGAAGGCAACCAAGGATGAATCAAGAACTTCCAAAGGTGAAACGACGAATTGGGCTTTAACGAGCTTCGACTACAAGGTAAGTAACTCAACTCTCTTAAATTATTTTGAAATTACTTGAAGTCCTTAATGAGTGCTTAATTTAGATAGTAGGAATAGGAAATAAAAAAAAATTGTTTTTAAAAAATTATATCATGTTTTTCTTTTTAGCATCTTTGAAAAATTAAAAATTTGATCATAAAAAGTATATTGCTAAGGTTTCATGCATGATATGTTTTGAAATGTTGAATGATGTATGCAACATTAGGGATAATAATTATATGATATGTGATAATGCTTAAGATTAATCCATGCATGTGTATCTTGATGATTTTATGTCATGCATGAGTTTTTGAAGTAAATGTTGATTTGAAACTCTTATTTTAGATTAACATGTTTTTGGTCTAATCGTTTTTATGACGAATTAATATGACATTCTCATGACATATTAAGATGACATAGTGCATGTACATCTATGTATGAATTTCTTGATAGTCTTTTGATGATAGATGTGATATCATGATGTGTTTGGTCTTGACGGTTTCATGACGAAACTTATGTTTCGATTTTAAATGATGATACATGTTTTCATAAAAGACTTAAATACCCTCACATGAAATCAATTGTATGAAATGGAAATAAATTTTCTATCCTATTGAGATTAATGAATTTATTTTACCAATCTTGTGAATCTCATGAAAATAAACATGATGAATATTTTGAAAATAAATGAGTGTATCATGCATTTGGTCTTAATGATTTCTTTTGAACATACTTTTTGAAATCATACTTGATGATGAATATCAAGATATTAAAATGATGTTATCATTGAATCATACTTGATGATTTATTTTATGAAATTTACCTTTCCGTCTTAAATGTTGACACTTGTTTTATTAAAGGTAAAGGCATGCTTATAAGAAGCAAATCACATGAATAGAAATTTATAAAATCGAAATGCGATCTTCTATCTTATCAACTTTTTAATAAATCTATGCTTGTCATGTATGAATTTATTGAATGTGACTTTGAGGATGATTTCGGATTTTACAAATGCTTGATTCATACTTATGACATGAGACACATTTTAAATATGAATCATGTTCAATGCTTCAATATGTTATATCTCCCTTAATTCATTTTGTTCTCCTAGATTTATTTACTAAAGAGGAGAATCTTCCGAATGAATGAAATGATACAAATGAATCACTTATCGATATATCTTTTTGAAATATCTTTTTAATGTGATGTTGATATTTTGAGATGCCTATTGGAATTCATGACATGAAATAATTGAATCCTTGACTTACTCTTTATATGGCTTGAAAATAGATGTTTAAAATCTTGCTTGATGAGTTATTTTATGAGATTTTGCCTTTACATCTTGAACTTTCATGCTTATCTTAATTTGGCATAAAAAGACTAAGGCATGCTTAGATGAAAAAGAATCACTTAAAAAATGTTTTTCTCATCTGATTCAGATTAATGATTTCATGATATTTTGTGAATCTCGAAATTGATTTTGATGACTTGATTATGAGTTTCAAGTTAACGATTTGATTTCAATGAGTTTTATCTAAATCATAATCTTGATCTTGCAAAATTGGAATCACAAATAATATCTTTTGGTATTTATGAATTGATACTCACAATATGAAAGTATTGGTATTCATGACTTAAATTTGATTGAAACATTGCATGCTTAAATTAATCATTCTCCTATGTTTCAAAAATTCTTTAAATGCCTTATGTGATGACTGAAAATTAATTTGCTTTATGATGAATCACGAATCATGACTTGATCTATGATATTGATATATTTTAATCATGATCCTTATGGTTTTTAAAATGATGCATGCAATACTTATGGTTTTTATTATGATGTATGTGATGTATTGCATATGATGTGAATCATGATTAAAATTGCCTTAATTTGAATTCAAGGTTTATCTCAATTATGGAATTTTGAAATAAGAATGATTACTCACCTTTGTCATGATTTAGAAATTGACATAAAGGGTCTTCCCTTCTCTAGAAAGGGTCTTCTCTTCTTTTAGACAATGACTAAGGGGGAGATAGCTAGCTTGCACAATTCAAGAAGAAAGCAAAAATTGCACTTCTCAAAAGAGAAGAAATTGCTATCTTGAACATCACTGGGAATTGTTAGCTTGAAATCTCAAGAAAATGCAAAAATGTGCTATCGTGCCTATCTCAAGAAAAGCAAATATACCAACTTGCATATCTTTGAATTTGCTAGCTTGTATATTGTAAAACTTGCATATTTCAAGAAGCAAGAGTTGCTTTCTTGAACATCTCTAAATTGCTAGCTTGCATGTTCTAAAATGTTGTAACATTGCTAGCTTACATGATGTAGAACTTGCTATCTTGAACATTACCAAAAATGCTATCTTGTATGCTGTAAAACATGCATATCTAAAACTTGATAGCTTGAATGTTCTAAGCATGATGTAACACTTGCTAAATTTTCTAGCTTCAAAACTGCATGATGATAAAACTTGATATTATGTTTTTCATGCAATAAGTTGAATTAATACTACAAACACAAGAATAGATGGACTTCTCCTTTTTGTTGATGACAAAGGGGGAGAAGTATGATGTTATGCATAAGTTCATGATGACGTGTTGCAAGTATTCATGATGAATATTACAATGACTTGAATTCAGTTTGAATTCAAGGTTCTATGGCATATTGATAGGGGGAGTTTGTTTAAACTCCGGGAGTTAAGTTTAACTCCGTCATCAATTGGTTGTCATCATCAAAAAGGGGGAGATTGTTGAATCTCGTATTTTGATGATGAAACCACTTAATATGTGTTTATGTTTTAATCTGTGTTTTGAGTGATGCAGGATGTTTCGATCAGGATGAGATAATTAAAGCAGGAAAAATCATGTTATGCCGGAGGAACATGTCAGAAGATTGGACGTCGGGCCAGTGGATCGGTCGACGTATCGACAGAAGGCTTCGGGCCATAGACTCGGGCATCGGGCCAAGAAGAGCGGGTATTGTGCCAAGGATATCGAAGTTGCGGAGTGCCGATTGGGTAATAGGCCGTAAGAGAGGACGATGCGCCGAATAATCGGACGAAGCGTCGAGGGACCAATGACATGCCGTACGACTTGGTTAATTACTTAGGATTAATTGTCTCGATCAAAGTTTTGTTTTACATGTGCGGGATTAACTACGATGGAAGTTAGACATGCAGCAGGAGTTGCATCGGAGTCAAGACTATGATCACGTTGGGGGTTCGAGAGTTCAACGGAAGTCCGGACGGTCGTCGAAGGTTCTACGGGAACAAATCCAAGAAGTCCAAGAGCTTACCAAAGAAGCTCGTCGGAACTCGCCAAGTGGATCGTCGCAAGTCCAGGAGTTTGCCGGAAGTCCGCCGGAGCATCGCCGAAGGTTCGTCGGATGTTCGCCGGAAGCTCGCTAGAAGAAGCGATTGACGCACCGGAGCAAGTTGTAGTAAATGTCTTAAGAAATATCGTAGTTAGCATGTAGATTAAGTTAGGAATGGGAGGTGATCCCATTAACTTAATCTGGGGGCAATTGGGTCCTTGATAGACCCAAATTGGGCCGAATGGATCAACCCATTCGAACCAGAATTCCTGCTAGGCGGTGGCACCGCCCAGGAGATGGTCTCCCAGGAAAGCTGGGCAGTGCAACCACTCCAGTCAGGCGGTGGCACCGCTTGGGCTCAGTCTCCGAGCGAGACTAGGCGGTGCAACCGCCCCTGTCAGGCGATGGCACCGCCCGAGCTCGGTCTCCGAGCTTTGTCTGGCGGTAGTACCGCCAGGACCCCGAAAATCCGGGAGGTGACATTTTTGAGCTCCAAATTCAAACTAGTTTTAGGCCTATATATACCCCACCCTTTCCTGCATGAAAGGGCACCGAAAATCTAATCTTACTCTGTGATTTTTAGAGCTTAAAAGTGTTATAAAGGTTAGAAGTTCTCCTCCCTCTTTTCTTCCAAGTTTTGCTTTCAAGAGAGGGGAGAAATTCTATAAGGATTGTCTCCTAAGCCCATCAAAATGAGTGAAACTGTAAAAGGATAGTTGGCCTTCGCCTATTGAAGGAAGGCCTCTAGTAGACGCCGGTGACCTCATTAGAGGAGGAAGCCGAAAGTGGATGTAGGTCACGTTTGACCGAACCACTCTAAAATCTGGTTTGCATTTCCTTTGTACTATTTATCTTAACTGCAAACTGTCTTCCTTACTTTACTTCAAATAAGTTTCCTTAAGCTTTCAAAGTTATTATCTGCACGAAACGACTTTTATGTTGGAATCAGATTTCAACGTACGAACATAGTTTTAATTGTCGAAAGTTTTTCGCTGCACTAATTCAACCCCCCCCCTCTTAGTGCTCTTGATCTTAACACTAAACACTATCAGCTATTTAATAGAATGAAAATAGAAGAACATGATGAGAAGCAATCAAGAAAAAAGGAGGACACAAATTCCTCAAACTCTTCACAAATGTATTGAGATTTGATGCTATTGTGGCTAATTACTTAGCCTTTTCTTTTCTATATCAAATTTGGGACTGTTGTGTCACATTTCCAGCAGCATGTACATGCAGCATGCAAGAGACAAGAGAGTACATATACACAGTTGAAGCATCTTTTGTTGCCATTTATTGCTTGTGGATATGGCATCATCATCTGCAAGAGCTTTAGTTGCTCCTCCACAGTAAAGGCACTACCACTTCACAGTTGTCCACTGTAGAAGAAATCATCACAAAGGGCGTCTACTGAGGGGAGGGATTCCTCATTCCTCCATCTTCACATCTGTTCAAGATGCACTTTTATGATTCTGTAGCAGTTGAACCAATGCATAGCAGTACTTTTTCAAGCAGAAGATTGCTAAGGCAGCACCAAAAGCAGAGGCAGGAGATCCTGCTGTTGGGCTGTCAGGGTGCAGAAACAACTCCTAACTCATTGGTAAGAGTTCCACATGCCTGTAGGAAGATGCTGTGAATTCCTGTACATGAACAGCATCACTGCTGAGATGACCAAGAGTCAGATATTCATTCCACTTATGACAGCAAATCTTAATGCTTGTTGTTTGAATCATCAACATAAGATGTAAGAGTATTTAATCTAATAACACAGTAGAATATCTGAGCAAGACAAGGTTTCATATTTAGCCTCTCACAACTTTCACATTACAGATCCAAAACACGATCACTTTCAAATCTCTCTCTCTCTCTCTCTCTCTCTCTCTGAAAAAAAAAGCCATTAGTTGAAGCCATCCAGAATGTATTGTTGATAGAGTGAATATTACACAATAGAAAGAACATATAATGATCATTAGAAAAGAAAAGTGCATTGGTTTTGCATTCCTCACTGTCGTGTTATTTGCTAGGCTTTTTCTCATATCATTTGCTGTCTTCTCATATCATTTGCGGACCAAAGCATGCTATGAGGGGATGGTAGGGAGATCTACCTTGGTTGAGCCAAAAGTATCATCACACATGCTGCCATTGCTTTCATGAGACTTGTGGTTCTCCACCCTGGGGCTACTCCTGGTGCTGCTCGACACTGAACAAAATGAAGTTTTCTGTAGGATGCCGGTTGGAGAGGACTCCAACCAAGTGTGCAAACCACAGCTATCAGTCAAGAAATTTACAGATGATGACAGCAGGTTTCTGCATTGGTCATCCACATTGCTAGTGTTATTGTTTAGGACCTCTCCTAGAGGTCCAGCCAAGGAAGACTCCCAGGAGATTGGCAACCAACCTGGCTGACAATTGCTTGCTTCACTTGGTGCAGCTGCTCCTAGACCCACATCAATTGTATCATATTCCTGCAGTGATTTATAGGGAGAACTTAAAAGATTTCATGTGGAGGAGAAGAGGACGCAAACTCAGAGCAAGCCATAGGGATTGAGATAGAGAGATTGCATTTCTTCTACCTCAGACCGCGAGATATTTGAATGATCAGACTGGTTCCTGGGCCAGTCATCAGTGAAGGGTCGAAGGGGATGGGTTTCGGTCTGCTGGTTGTTGAGCATTGGGATGGTGATATAGCTGATATTATCAGAGAAGGAACTGCTCTGAGGTTTCAAAAGGGAATCCATGGAAATGTGCCCAAGTTCTGTTTCAGATGAGGATCCTTTAAAGGGATCATGTTCTTCTGATACTGGAAATAAATTACTCATGCTTCTTGAATTAAAAGAATCTAGCATGGAAAGGTCTTTGGAATTCTGTGTACGTCCATTTACATTTCCATTGCTCATTGTGATGCTGCCAATGGAAAGTAATCACCAATTAGAAATCAGAAGGAAAAAATGGTTCAAATGAACATGTTCAGAAGTAACTTGGACTGCATATACTGCTGCCGAAGTAATATAGTGAAAATTTGAAACAAAGGACCTAACACAATGGAAGTCTAAATGTTAAGATCCTCCACTTCAACTGTCATGCTCTTGTCCATCCTTAAGCCAACTCTCTATTGCAAAATTAGTCTAAAATGGATCTAAATATACTAAATCATACATTCCTTGAAAGGAAGGTATAGTATGGTAAACATCAAAGATACAGTGCATGTAATATGCGCATCAAGGAATGAGGACAGAACATGGTAAACAAAATCATGTGATTCCATGAAAATATATTGCATCACATGATAATGCTATAATAAATTGATACATCCAGGAAACTTATCTCAGGTACCTGCATATGGAATTTCTGTTGATGAGATGTTCCAAGCATGATTTCCTGACTGTTATCCTCTTTGACACCATCAAGACACGTACCCAAGCCAAATATTAATAAGATACTAAGACGAATGCATTGCTATGGCACATACTGTATTATTCAATATTATGAAAATACATTTTTTAAGAAATTAAAATACAGAGTTTTTCAAGATGTAATATGAAAAAGCAAAATGGTTGCTACCTTAGTGACTGGTACATAAAGCTCTACGTTATGCATGCAACAAGATGTTATTTGATTATTATATGAATATATATATATATATATATATATATATATATATATATATATATATATATATAATTGCAAGCGTCGAATAGGCTATCATAATAATGGTAATTTGCAGGGAACGAGTTAGATGAAAATACATAATCACTGAAAAACCTATTTAATTATGGGAACTTGCCTTTTATTATTTCATGACAGAAACATACAGAAGATTAAGTTATATGATAAATAAAAGGTCCAAAATCATGAGATGTATATAATTTATTAACAACCATTTATCCATAGCAGCCCTTACAAAAGCAAAGCTCAGGGAAACAGGCCTCCACAGGGTCTAATAAATTTATACATGTAAAGGTAATAAAAATGTCACTGCATTTTACTTGTTAGATTCTCGTGCATGTAACTTCAATTTTATGTTTGATGAAATCAATGATCCCTGAATGTTATCATGATGAGCACATAAAATCTTCTTTTTTTTTTTTACCTTATCCCCTGGACATTAGATCATTTGTCAGCTTTGGTACTTAGTCCATTGGTGGTGGTGATTCAGCACAGATGGTTTTAGCAACAGTATAAAAAACATTTATTTTTTTTCTTCTTCATCCTGCCCTTTATATTTCTTTATACCTTTTGCAGCCATCACTTTCTTCCCCTCAACACTGCCTCCACCATGCAAATCCCTAGTGTTCACCCATCCAGTTAGGCCACCCATTCTACACAACATTAAAGTCTTTCCTGCCTTCCCCATCTCCAAACAGAGCTTCTTACTTCTCCTCCTATTCTCTTTATGTGCTTATCAAGATAAGGTTGAGACCAGTGGCACCATTACACTGGGCTATAAAAGCCCTTATATCCAATACATTACTGTACTCAGTTGATTCGTTAAAACTATTGAATGGGCTAATTGGCTAAATTGAAAAGAAGAATCAACTTAAGCAGCAAGCCATGATCATTAATGTTAAGATTTGAAATCAACCATATACATAGCACTCTCTAAACTTTGCGAACTTTTCATGATAATATCAAATATCTGGAGGATATTAGCAATTAGAAAACTGAGAAATATTAAAAAAATTGTAGCAAAACAGTAATGTTGATGCCTAAAACATTAATTTAAATGGCCTGTTCAAGTTTGTACATAATGAAAATGTACTCCATAACACTAGGGGCTATCAAATGCATGAAAAAGGATATCGATCATCTAGGTTTCAAGAATTTATCAATGCCAATTGAAATATAAATGGTTTTGTGTCATCTTATTTACCTGTCAAACTGTGCAGGGCAGCAATTGGTCATGTTTGTTTGCAGACTTTCAGTTTGATGCTGTGAAGTGGTGAGTTTACCGGATATTCCACCACTTTGATTAGCAGAAACAGATTGTGAAGGTGCTAAGGAAGGTATTGCTTTCATGGCATGGCTAGTGCGGCCTTCCACATGCTTTCTTGAACGATGGCGGCCCCGATTGATGTGCCGCTCACAGTACTTCTGGTCAGCAACAGCTTCCCTTGAGCATCGCCATTTTTTCCCATCAGTTCGACGGCATCTACCAGGTTCTGGATCATCATTTCCCGAGTATCCTTGATGGTACAACCCCCATCCAACTGCTGAAGCAATGAAAGTAAAAGAAAGAAATAACCAAATACAATACAACACCATTAGAGCTGGTCATTGTGTGAAATCAAAACTTCCTGACCAAAAACCAACAGAAGTTGTCATGTTGTAGCAGAACATATAACAATATGTATGAATCCTACCAAAAAATTTGTGAAAGTAAAAAATAGAAAAGAACAGATTTGCTAGGAAAAGGAAGAAGAGAAGGTATAGCTCAAGGTTACTTTTGAGATCATTTTGACAACTATCTAATAAGAAGAACGACTAATATAAGGTAAAAAACACAGTTTTCTAGAATAAGCATCTTAAATTCGCTTTCTACCAAACAAAGTCTTTCTGATGGTTGACAACTTCACAATGTAAAAGAATATTCCATTTTTTATTGCGATAAAATGAAAAGAAGCGTAACCTCTCAAGTCAAAAGGACAAATTAAACACCTATGAGAGTAGCTGATTAGGTAATGACACATTGGTTCCTCTTATGCTTATTTTCTATGCATATTTTGTCTTGAGCGTGGAAAGCCTTACATGTGCTTGAGCCAAAGGATCCAACTGGAAGGGAAGAAAACCCAAAAGTGCTGAGACTTGTTCTAAAAGGGATGAACAGGCTGGGTGGTATGGCCACATTTGCAACAATGTGTTTGTAGATCAAAGCCTGGCGTTCGAGCTCCAGCCACTGCGTTGGAGTGAATGGCCACCTCACCCTCGCCAAAACTTCATTCATGTTCACATCAAAGCTCCCTGAACACAAGCCTGAAAACAGCATAAATAAAGATAAGCAGAAATGTAAGGAAAAGACAAGCAGGTGCTCAAACCAAACCACATCAGATGAAGGTGCAAAATGAACAAATAGGAACAAAGCCCTCGAAGGGTAACTGGCGGAAGTGCCACAACTCGCAGCAGGCATTACTTGTCTGCAACATTAGGGAAGAACATCAACCGTCAAAATGGTTCCTTTTTCCCCGCTTTTCCACCTCTTGCTCATGATCCTTCTTCGGAGAAATAACATTGGTTAACAAGATTCAAGAACAGAATCCACCAAGGTTCTCGCATTTGCTCTTTCCCCTTCTCATTAATACTTACACACTTTTCCCCCTTCTTTCGCTAGAAGAAATGTAGAATCTTTCTGCCCAAATCCAGAAGTTTGAAGACAATACCCAACCCGAGGGAAAAGAGAAAAGCTTGCTTTTTTTCAAGACGGAATCAGGGCTAAGGATTCAAAGATTGCCATGAAAAGACCCTCTTGCAATCAGCACTGGAATCAAAGAGACCACTAACCAAACAACCGCTTTCTTGTGCTTGAATGGAAACCTATTCCAAAGCCCAATCAGACCACCAAAAGCCCCAGCTCGCCTACACAAGCCCCAGAACACCTAAATATAGGCGTATATTTAATGCAAGTTACCTGCATTCCTGAGACAAGAGGGTGTTGAAGTGGGCGCCGACCGGTGGTGTTGGTAAGGCAACGTCCCATCCAGGCTCAGCCCCATTGCTTCTTGCTTGAATGTTGAGGAGAAACTGAGCATTTGCGCTCCATCAGGGAAGAGGTAGGGGTAGCTGGGGACGAGGAAAGGAGCCACCTTTGCAGTCGGTGCCACCTTAGGCTCGGTTCGAGCCAGCTTGAGGCATCTCATGTCATGGTCCTCGGCTTCTGGTGAGGTCTCATTCTTCTGTAAAGAAGATCCCGAGAGCACTCTTTGCCTGCTGAGTTCAGTGTCGGAGGAGGTCATGGAAGATGAGTAGACACCACCAGCATCAGACGACGCAGCCACTAGCATATCCATATCCACCACCCCACCAAAGTCCATCTCCTCAACCACTCTCGACTCCGCTACAAGGGAACGGATGCAAGGAGGGCAGAGGTGGGTGCAGGAAGGAGAACATGAAAGGGAAGTAGTGACATGGAGGGGAAGGAGAAGAGTGGGAGCAGGAAAGGAAGCAATTTTAAGGTGAAGTGTTTGGCTTGGATTTGAGCTCCAAATCCGGGTTGGTTTTCTTCTTTTCGGGGAACAGGGGCAGTGAGTAAGAACAAATCATTCTGGTGGATGAGAGAGAAAGTGTGTTGGTACATGTATTATTAAATGCTCTCCTTGGACAATTCCAAGAACACAAAAAAAAAAAGAAGACATTTTGGCTTTGGCTTTGGCTTCTACAGAAAAAGAAGAAATCTCTCTCTTTCTCTCTGTACATAGAGATGTTCTTTGCATTTCTACTGTCTTTGAAGTTTGAGCAGTCTTAAGAGAAATAAATAGGTACTCAATAAATAAAAGGCAGAATCTTATCTCACTAATTTGTAGATGTGTAAATAATAAGGTACTTCAGTTTATAAAATGGTTGTCTTGAAAGACAAAAGCAATAGTGCTAATCTCAACATTATGTAATATTTTAGTTTATGAATATTATCTTCTGTTTCCTAAGCTGATCATTATATAATATTTTAGTTTTTGAGTTCATTAGAAATTTTGGCCTTGTATGTCTATAGAGTGGCTTCAACATGGTGGTTATGGGAACTTCACTCTCCACTTGGTAGGTTCTCTTCTATGTTTTTATTGCTTAGGGAAATAGTACCATGCCACTTGCCTTTTGCTTCCTTGTACAAGTCTCCTACTTTTGTTTTCTTCCTCCTTAGGAGACTCCATCCATACTTACAAGCTCAACTGGTAAGACTCCATCCATGCTTACAAGCTCAACTGGCAAGTGATGTGCATTAACACTTGTTATCACATCCCAAAACCAAAAAAATCACATGCTCTATTAGGTTATGGATCTAACCCAATATATTATTACACTATATGATGTTTTTTTAGTATTATTTTTAATCATCACCTAATACATGAATATTTTCTAACATGCGCTTAAGAGATGACATCTAGTTTTTTTTTCTTCTTTTTGTTGAAAATTATTAAGAAGAAACCATTGGTCTTTCCTAAGGTACATTCACATAGTTTTAGATTTCCCTTTTTATGAGCTCACTTGCATCAGTTGGTATTATGAACAAAGATTATATTGTATTGAGCACTAAATATAAGCCTTGGGGCCTCATTAGACCAGAAAAAAAGGAGAACATGGAAGTGCACCCCAACTACACACAGGCAGTGTCCTTCACAAGGAAGGGAACACCGCAAAGATCTCAATATTTGTATCTCTCAGTCTCAGCCACAGAAGGGAAGGAAGATCCCACAAAGCCCATAGAAATAGGAGTGAGTGGTCCCATGACAAGCTTGTCATGTGGAGCAGCAGCAAGTGTAACTACAGTAGTGAAGGTGACCATTGATCAACAACCAGTCCAAAGTCCAGCTCTTCCCTCACATGTCTCTACACTCAATTTGGTTTTGTTTACTCTCGGTCTAACCCTGGTTGAGGTTTGTCTTAAGCACGCTTTTGGCATCCTGAGCCAAACTAATGGCAAAAGATAACCCAACCCTCCCCCCAACTTGAATCAGGGTTAAGGATTAAAGTTGGGGGGAGGCTTTTATTAACCTTGTATACTTTTTGTCCCCCTGCAACCATTTACATACTGGTCATCACTTCTCTCTCTTCCTGCACAAGTACAAGGAGGTCATTCTTTATGTGCTGCCTTTCACTTTGTGAGTACAATGAGTTCTGAAAGATAAAAAAGAAGGTGGATAGATGTTTACACAATTTCAGATATGCAACAAGAGCATGATGATCCTTTTGTGGAACTTTTTGCAGCAGCAAGTTGGCAAGCAACAGAGGTTTAGGGTTAGGGTTGGACCAGGATGGTTGAGAGCTGCGTGTCGAAGCATATGCATCAACACTCTCTCAACTTGATAGAAGCTCACTGGAATGAGAGGAGTTTGCAGTTTAGTGACAGTTTTTGGACCGCATGCCTGCTGGTGCTGCACTTAGAATTTGCATTACTTATTGCTGCACAAAGTTTGGAGTTCAGTGATTCAGTTGTTGGTCTACTGGGGAGGAGTACTGCACTTTGAATCTTCATCACTCATTGCTGTAAAAGACTTTGGAGAAGAGCAGTTCAGTTCTGAGTCTACCAGCTTTAATCATTGTTGCACAAATAGGCCTTAAGATGGGAACTAATTTGATAGCTCTGAGTTGTATTTTTATGCTAAAGGATTGATTATATGGGTAATGCCATGCATAATTGTTGATGAGCCAACATTTATATATAGATGTAAGAGGATTTGTTTGGGAAGCAATAAATCTCTTTGACATATCCATTTTCTTTTCCTTTTTTTTTTTGGATCTAATTAAACTTATAAGAATATGACATGCTGAGCCAATCAGTTAAATACATGAAGAAGATTTATATTTCCCAAAATGACTAAGTGAAAAAGATAATATCCTTAATTACATTCCAAATTATGTAAGGAGGATCATTTTTGTTTACTAGCAAGTGACATAGGGCCTTCCAATATGACTCCATTAGGATCTTTTGAACTACTTACTTCATCTATCATAGTCTTACAGACCATTTGCAACAGCAACTTTCTCATAGTACATACAGAACTTAGCAGTATTATCTCTAATCACAATACCAACACCCTTTCACCTACTATGATTCCAAAAATCATCATCATTAAACTTAAACCATTTTAAAGGTTGTTTGTTATTTCGTCTCATATATATAGTGATATGAAAGAGATCTCTCAAATAACACACAGACAAAATAAAAGGAGGCTGGTGGTATAACAAAACCTTCTCCTCTCTCTCTCTCTCTCTCTCTCTCTCTCGTGTTTATTTTGAAGTCTCCGAATGGGCCCACTAATGGTCCATCAAGTCATGTGCAGCCCATTGTTGCATCGACCCCACACGAATTGTGAGAGAGAGAGAGAGAGAGAGACGAAGTCGTCGTGGTGATCATATCCTTCGGCAGAATCCAACACCGAGGGCATGATAAGGACGTGTCAACGACTAGATCTGGTCCACACTATTGTACCAAAAAAAGGTTGTACTTTATTCTATTATATTCTATTTTTAATCTCCCCTATTACTGGAAATATTTACTTGCTTGATAAAGAGTTGTATCCTATTTGTGATTCCATGCGCACCCCATTTTCAAGTAATTCTATCAAAATTATTTTCGTAAACAACTAGATAGTCCTTTCTTCTTTCTTCAACCAACCCAAGCCTAAGTTTATTATCATCCTAGAATTCTGAATTTCTAAATGATTTTCATATATTATATGGATCAAAATATACACATAAATATCAAAGGAGTTTCTTATAAAAGCTCATATATATATATATATATATATATATATGCAAATGAATAAATGTTCAGTAAAGCTATAAATCCGCTTCCTCAATGCCGACACAATGGAGGAGTCCAAATGAGTCTCCTTCCAATTTGCCCCGTTTCCCACCTCACCTATGACACTATAACTATGGGATGCATGGCTGACATGGATACATCAAAATTTGTATCATATTTTATTCTACTTGCACAAGGAAATCCAACCATATCCCTCCCTATCTTTTAGGTTACGCACCAACCAATAAATTTAAAGTTATTTTTATGTCTATTTTATTTAAATGATGAACTCTATTTCGACACCATCGCACGATCAAAATTGATCTAGTATATAATTTAAAATATAAATTATCTTAGCACGCTCGATACATCCAAATCTAAATAGTTACCCAGGTTCAAATTGGGCCATTCTACCCATAGCTATTTATGATTAATGTGTACATAATTTACATAGATATCAAACTTAATATGGGAAAGAAATTGTTGTTTGTGTTCCAGTAATCATCAATGATCAAGGGGACATACACATCCTACAAGAACTAGTTTGATAGGGATAATGATGTCCTTTGTGGGTGGCTTGTGGCTCAATGATTAAAGTAGGGTAGATGGTGGAATCGAAGACAGGGAAGAAGCACGGGGAGTTGTGCCATATGGTGGGACATTAAAACAAAACCTCAGCTTTCTCTCTAGGGTTCTACAAAGCACACCTACAAAAGCCATATTGAGGAACTCAGTCCTAAAATTATCTTTATGGATGCTATATATAACTCCATAGTTTAATATATATTTTTATTCCTTAAAACAATTATGATATTTATTTTGATATATATATATATATGGTAGGTCAATTCATAATGCTTACCTATATGAGGCATTAGGATGATGAATATACATAATCTTATTATTATATAAGTAAAGAGTCCGATTTCATAATTGAAATGAATTAAGTCTATAGATATAATCTATTGCAATTAAATTCTTGATAATAAATGGAAAAGAATAGTGTTTATGTCCTCAAAATCAAGTACATATGATGTAATATAAAGGATTTATCTAATAAGTCAGAATTAACTGACTTTTATCACTAAATCATCAAGATAAAAATATATGATAAATATAATGAAAAAAAATTGCATTTAGCTGCAAATGAGCTTTAGTCACTCAAGCCGTTTTTAACTTTAGATATGGAAATTTTGTTATATTAATATTTTTAATTTTGATCTCTTTATTGTACTATTTATACTTGTATTCTTTTTTATATATGCTTTAATAATGGTAGCTTTAGTACATGCATAGCCATCTTATATATATCATCGATATTTTGTGGACTTGGACTTTAGATATACGAAATTTTAGCTTTTTGTTTATATTAAATAAAAGAATAGGGTACATTGGATTTTGTTAAATTACATTTTCTAGCTAAAATTGGCCTCAATTGTCAACATCTATCCTACATCTTTGTGCACTTTAGAGCATTCTTGGAACCATTACAAAGAAGATTCAAATACAGAAACCTTAAAATGATACCTAACTTTTAATGTAGGACATGCATCTAGAGTGTGTGTGTGTGTGTATACTTCATCTAATATCCTTTGATTAACATACAATTATCAATAACTTACCAATCACTATAATAAAATATTATAACATTTTTTAAAAATTTTATCATCATAATTTTAAAAAAATATTACAATAATAACAATAATAAAATCATAAATCTTAATTATTTGATGTTAGTTATATGAATCTTTTATTTTTATTAAGATATATTAATATTGCCATTAATATATGTTAAAAAGTCTTATGATTAGTTAGGTTTACAATACTTAAATTTTTATTTATAGATTTTATTAAAGTCAGTATCATATCTAAAGATCTCTTAAGCATATACCTATATCATCTTAAATATTTTTTTATTATCTTATCCTTTATTGAAACGATACCTAATTCATGAATAAGAGTATTTTTTTTTCCTATCTTTCCCAATAACTCCACTCATCAATCTTAATATTATAATCTCAATAATATAATTTTTTTATATATATTATATTTTAACTACTCAACACTTAGATCCAAGAAGTATTATTGGTTTTAAAATTATTTTATAAATTTTTTAATCTTAAATATATTCAATGATCACATAAGACTTCTGACGTCCCTTCATATTTTAACCATCTTATTTTTTGTTTTTGAAGAATATTCTCTCTCTAACTTATTAAAAAATTAATCCAAGATACCTAAAGCTTTTATTTAAAGAGACATCTTATTTATTTAACTTAATTATATTCTTCTATCTATTTCTAGAATCATTAAGATTATATTTTATATATTTAAATTTAGTTATACATAATTTAAAATCTTCAATTTTAAAGCTTACCCCCATAGCTCAAGTTTATAATTAATTCTACTTAAGTTTTCATAACTAAGATAATATCATCAATAAATAATCTATCATGTGAGTGATTAGTAACTTCATTCGTGCTAATGTAAAAAAAGTAAGGACTTGATACCGATCATTCATGTAATTTTGTGCTAATAGGAAATATATTAGACACACTTTCTATAGCTTTAAAATGAATAGTTACGTTATCATACATATCCTTAATAATATCAATATAATTAGTGGATACACCATTTATTTCTAAAATTTACTATAATAAATCTCTAAAAACCTATAATAGGCTATTTCTAAGTCAATAAATTATATACAAAATTTCTTATTCCTTATACTTTTTTATTAATTATCTTAATAAATAAATAACTTGAATGGTTGATCTTTCAAACATAAAATTAAACTAAACTTCGGATATATTTGTTTAAAGCCCTATCCTATTTTTGATTTTTTTCCCAAAGTTTCATAGTATGATTAATTATTTTAATTCCTTTATAATTTGAATAATTTTATATGTTATTTTTATTTTTATAAATTGATACTAAGAAACTCTTTCTCTATTCATCAAACATTCTTTTGAATTTCATGATTTTGTTAAATAAACTAGTTAACTAAACTACTTCTCTATCCTTTAAACTTTTTTAGATGATATAATTAGGCCTCGTACTCTTAGCTAATTTTATCTTCTTAATACGTGTTTTACTTCACTAGTTCTAAAATTATTAACAAATTTATGATTATTAAATCTATCACTATTATTTATCATTAAATCTAAGTCCTATATGAAATATTTATTAAATAATTTATAAAAATAATTTTTTAATCTCTTCTTAGTCTCGGTATCATTAACAAAATATTCTTTGATCTTCGTCTTTAATAATATTTCTAAATTTTTATACTTTTTTTTCTAGCTTTAGTAACTCGATATATATCTTTTTCATCGTCTTTAGCACTTAATTTATTATAAAAAATATTATAAAATTTGTATCTTGCCTACTAATTATTGTTTTAGTCTCTTTTTTAGATTCTATATATTTTTATTTTTATAATTTTGCCAATCTTTTAAAAAATATTAATGTTAATTAAAATTTAAATAACTCTATAGAATGATCAAATGATATTTAGTTAATAAAAAACACCTTTTTTTTTCTTTTCTTTTTGTAGGGATTCATATGCTAAACTTAAATTTAGAGTGATGAATGCAAAAATCCCTGATTTATTATAAACATTAGAAGAGAGCCATTTTTTAACTCATGTTTATTAAAACCAGTGGTAGCCTTTTCAGTGGCATACATAAATTATTGCAACTTGTTTGGTATGTAGAGGCTCTTCAATCTAAGCACCTATTGCAACAAACTTCCCAACACTCCCTTGATGTTGGGAACCCATTGGAATTTGGAATCTCAAACAACAAGTGGAGCCATTTGACTAAAGAAAGAAAAGATTCATAGGAGACATTAAACTATCATCATTGGTTGATGATGGCCCCAAGAAGAGAACAAGAGGGAAGTCTTGCAAGTGAGGATGGGAGAGACCTAACGGATTGATGCCTTTGTTATACTCTACACCTCCCCATGAAGAACTTTAGCCACCACCCTTCTACTAATACGTGTTATGCTTGAAGAAAACTAAGGGGATAATCCATCTTATACTTTGGCTCCGCAAGATCACTGCATACTTGAGATCACATGCATAGGGTACAAATCTTGATTATGTTGATAACTAATAAGAATGCAAGATGGAATATGAAGGATGAATACTACATTGCCACATGTTCTTAGGTTTGGTAAATATGCAATACATCAAACTCAATATATGAAGCCAATCTATCTAGTCCATGGTATATTGTATGAAGGTCTCCGTGGACTAGACTTGTAAACTTTGGATCCAAATCTCACAAGAACATCAACAATTGAACCCATAATTACTTGTTGATTACCCCCAAAAAAAAAGGTACTTTTTTTGTTGCAAACATCCACATTTGCAAGCCTAGAGAAATATAAATATGATTTTATTCAAATATATTGTTGTTACGTAGGCTTATTTGTGGAACAAATTTTTATTAAAACAATGTTGACAACAATGAGATGTTTGGTGATTTTTTTTTTTGGTCCAAGGTGAGGAAATGGGTGGAATAGGCCCACTCACCAAACAAGTAAAAGGTCTGTGGCCCACTGCAGTGCAGGTCTCAAGCTGCTTATTGTTGTCAACAAGTGATGAAATCCAAACTTTTTAGATTAATACTTCAATGTCCTAAATGTATGTTTATAGATTAGATTTCAAATTTTTAATATTTGATAAGTGAGTTATGGACTAATGTTTGTGTAAAATTTATTTGATGATGTCTCAAGCCATCAATTTTTAGCAAGAGGATTTGTCACAGTACAGTATCACCAGGGCAATAATTTAGATCAGTTCATAAGAAGCTTTTATGTATGCATCTATAGATGTAGGAAGGCCTTAAGTCGATGCTTCATATCAGAAAACCTTCTGCTATGTATGAGAGTAGCTGCTTGGTGCTGGGCAGCATAGGGAGTGGATTTTAGATGAGAATTATAGTTGACTTATGTCCCAAAGTCAACACTCTAGCTTGTGCTTTCTTGTGCCATCAATTTGTTAAGGAGTTCTGTGCTTATCTGAGATGGTTCAGAGAGAGATCGACAGCTTTGTATGTGAAGCATCAGAGACTTCTTCCCTTTTCTCCTCGCCATTGCTCTCTGCAACTCGATCTACCTTCTGTGACTGTCAAGAGACAGCACTCAATGCAGTGCCTAATTCAAGAAAGGTTTATGCTCGCCCAACGGCAGTGCACTGCACCAAAAAGATTGCGAGGCACAGGGAAAGGTCCTCAGAGACTATGATGCAAACCAATGCCGCCCATTCACAGGAGAGAAGGCACGCGAGGCTTTACTGGTGTGCGTGTTCTTGGTGCACTGCCTCCCCATCATTGCGGCCGTGGACCGCGTCTTTTAGGGTTGTCAGCAGATCCGTGTCGGGTGCTTGCCGCACACATGATAGTGGCACACGAGCCTTTGAGTTGAAGGCAATAAGTCGAACACTTGCTGCCTGCCTTGGACAGTAGTAACATGGCAAGTAGATTGATGTTCTCTTCTTTGCCAACTTTTACTGCAAGCAGACAGGAAAGGAGTTGCTGAGATGGTGTTACGAGGTTACACATCTTTGTTTAGTGTCTTGTTACACGTAGATGACATATATATCTCACTGAATTAAATTAGTAGAGAGGATTTATTTGTAAGTTGAATTGTAATCACTCGCGTCGCGTCGTAAAGGAACAATCTTATTTACGATATTAAGCTTCACTTCAATTAATATGGTGAGCTCTCAGTCAAATATTCATGTTCAACATGCACTTGAACCCAAAATATTCATATGCTAATATCTTAGGTTATGCTTTTCATTATGAGAGGCAGCTATAAATTGAGAAACTAGTGTTAAAATCTTGGGTGCAAGATACATCATATCTTCCAAATTTCAATGCCTAGTTAAAATACATCTATTGTCACTAAATGCACAAATAGCTTTCAATAATTGAGGCATTTGGCACAAAGATATGTAGCTAGTGAACTCCTCTGTGTTGTATGCATCATTTTAAGTAGGTCTAATAACTTGATGACCACTTGGAAATGGAAGAATGATGAGCTGCAGCTGCAAACCAAAAAGGATGGCATTATGTTATAGAATTTAGACAGCATTTGCATTCATTTGGGTAATACTTGAAGACTATTCCACCACCTGCAATATCACTGTTGAGTTTAGACATAGAGGGAAGCTCTGAGACATCAACAAGCAATATTACATAACAGGAGAAGCATTCTTTGAGAAGATCACAAGATTAAAAGGACCTGGAGCATAAGCAACTACTTTCCACACCTACAAATCTAAGATTTTTGGTGAATTCTTAACCTTCCACATGTCCCCTTAATCTCCCTCCCATTTAAATAAAAATTTCGTTTTGTTAGCCAAAATGTGATCATATGAGAGCTATTATGGCTCCTTGCACAGCCCACAACTCGTTTGAGCAGCTCATAGTTTCATGTCACTATGTTCTGAGATGTTTGAGAAGCTTTAGTTGGAATCACCGGAGTACAGGACCAAGTGAGAAAATTTAGATTGTTTCTTACCCAACTTTTCTAGTACTAGAAATCAAGATGGGAGCAGTTGAACTTAGTCTCACATTACATTGTTCATACATATGGATGTGTTGGACTTGAGAAACAATGGTGATTCAGAAGATGCTCTTCCAGATGAATTCCAAAATTGAGCAGATTAAAGTGTCTGGGATGAGAAAAATGACCCCAACTATTTGTCATAATCAGGGATGGAAGGGATCTCAAGCTGAAAAGGAATCCAACCCTCTCGAAAGGTGGACAAATATATATCAACCCAAACAAGTGATTCAGAACTTTGGAAGTTGTCATAGTGTTGGCTCACAGTATCCAACATGTTCACCTGGGCGAGAACTGTCAAGTCCCTTTCCTTGCATTGATCGGTCAAGATTAGATGACATAAACACTGAACTGTTTACCTGCATTCAAGCATTCCTATAGTGAGCCTTTTCTACTTGTCTTGGTGCCGTGAACATTTATTTTCTAGGGCTGCACTGTTGATCCTGACAAAACTAAACTGGCACCGACACAGGCCATGATGCATGTCCTTCATCACGAAGTTGAACGCATCATCCAAACCATTTTCATAATGATCTCTCCATTGACATGCCAAGGAACCATGTCATTAAGCCTTTGTGCCACAAATGATGATCAAAATATTTATGAGTTCTTGGATCTGCTTCTTTACATTCTCGACATGCCTCCACACTCCTTGAGCCTCTTTTGTTTCTAGTCATCATTCAAATTCCAAACTTTTGCCATCCATGAATCTTGTGTACTTCCCAAGTGTTGTGTGACTGCTGAGATATGAACAGAGCTCATGGGTTTGAGATGGTACATCTGGTTGACTGTCTGATATCTTTCCTTTGACTATGTTCCAACATCCAATTCCAGGCAAACTCCTCCAGACTCCAGACAAGAAGGTAAAAAGATCATAAGATTCCATGTGTTTCAGGTAAAAGGAGAGAAGAAAAAGGTTATGTGGGCTGGCAGTTGGAACAATGAGTGTGGAAATGGTTGGCAGTGTGTCAGTAGAAGATTTCTCCTTGAAAGCTTGGTGTGGAAGAGAAGCACCTTGCTCCCTGAAAAGCAATAGAATAATAATAAGATACAGTAGGATAAGCTCTCTCACAGTCTCACTTTCGAACCACCTAATGCATGCTATAAGATCTTGGATGCCTCAGCTTGGATTAATTTAACATTGGCTTTTGGAAAGCATAAATTACTGAGAGCAGTTGGCAGTGGTTAACCTCCCCTCTTTAACAAAAGCACTTCACCTCTCTGGAGTGTGCCAAGCACCACTCTTTTATCTTTTCACCCTGTTCCTGCTTGTTGGTAACTTGCAGCTATCCTCAGTTCCTGTTTTATGCTGCTTCATGTCCTTTCATCTTCATGAGCACCCAGTCTCTCACCCTCACAGCAAAATCCAGCCTTGTTTGCTTAGCATAAGGCAGTCGGATTGAAACTAGTTAGGATGTCCACTGGATGAAGTATGTGGTCATAGGATTTAAAGGTTGGGGTATTCATAAGCTTTGGCAGAGACCACATCTTCCATTTCTTTGGTGGTCGAAGACATTTCCTCTGATGCTTATACAGGTAAGCTTCTGTTTCCAGTCATATTCACTTTTTCATCTGCAGGATTTTGGTAGTTTTTGAGATAACTATCTATCAAACAATAGTTTCTTTAGGAATTCAGCAGAATTGATTCTTTGATGACTGTTTCCATACAGATCCCTTGGTAGGAAATAGTCAAAGACTTCCTCTACTGTCCTTTTCTAGTTGCAGGTAAGTTTCAAAATTATTTGCTACTGTCCCTTTCACAAATCCAGTTTAGTTATTCAGGTCTGTCTTCTTCAAAAGGAAAAGGGGTTGATGCCTCAGTGGTGTTTCACTTGAGCCAAAAGAAAAAAAGAAGCATTAAATGTTGTGAGAATTTTACTACATGTCATTATTATGTTTTCCCTTATGATCATTTCTAAACCTTAGAGAGACCTCTTCTTTTTTCCTAGTTAAAAATCACCTTTTGGTTCAAGTGGAAGTATTAACTTAGATTGCTTGTCTGGTTAAAAATTCATGATAAATGGTTACGAATGCTTGAAATTATGTTGAAGAACTTGAAATTAGAGAGACAAACAAAAAAAAAGGAAAGAAAGAAAGGAGGAAGCATTGCTTTCTTACCAATATACAGATCACTTAGTGGCCAGAGAAATCTGCTGTATGTCTCCTTTATACTCTGATAAAAGTTTAGCTTTCTGGCTTGTGGCAAACTGAAATAGAATATATGTTGTGATCTTATGGCCATTAAGTAATCCAGCTGGTGTATGGTAGATTTCATGACTTGACATGTGCTTCCTCTTTCCTATTTGTTGTGTCTAGGATTCTTCTGCTGAGGAGCTACTTTTGCTTTTTTACCTCTTGATGTAAAGCTGTCAAGGGCAATTGTTCCTTGTTGAGTCCTGCAAGAAATTATCAGTCAGCATTCATCCAACTCTTTAGCTAAAGAAAAAGCTACTTGTGTTTCCCACAGTATTTGCCTTGAACTTGAAGTCTTCATATCGAGTAGTTTCTTCCCCAGCAGGAGAGAATTCCGGTTGTTCTCTAATGTATTCAGCTAAACAATCTGAGGATGTTGTTGGAAGATCGACGAAATCTGCTTTGATGGCTCATAGTGCTGCTGCAAGAGTTGCCGAAGAGTCCTCAAGGAACACTTGGGATCCCCTTGATTATTCCTACAACATTAGCTTACCTCAAGACCAAGAAACAAACGGTTTGGTTGCTGGTGGCATGAGTGCTTCTTGTTTATCTGAAAGATACCAGCTTGGAAGTGCTCCCTTCCCTCCACATAAAGCTGTAATTTCCAAGCACAGCATCGAGACTAACATCAAGGGGAACAAGAGGAAAGGTCAAGCCGAATGTGGTGCGTTACCTTCCCAATCTCCAGAGGATAGAGCTCAAGTAAGCTGATTTCTATTTCTCTTCTCTGTATATAACTGGCTACATATTAACTCTCGAAGTTTACTTACCGCTTCTTATCTCCCTCTTGAATTCTATCAGAATGTCAAGGCTGAAGAACAGTATGATGTTTCACTTAAGTCTTCTTCCAAGCATCCAACAGCGAACGACGAAAAGAAGCGGAAGAATGAAGTGAGACTAGGCAGCAACAATCAAAGTCCAGCTTCTAAGGATGATTACATTCATGTCAGGGCCAAGCGAGGCCAGGCAACCAATAGTCACAGCCTTGCAGAAAGAGTAGGTCTCCTCTTCTGAAACATGTTTCTGCATTGTCGTTCTCAGTTCCTCTTAGTTCAACTTGCTTAATCTGCAGATTAGGAGGGAAAAGATTAGTGAACGAATGAAACTTCTTCAAGATCTTGTTCCAGGATGCAGCAAGGTAATTGATTCTTTGGAAAGACACCCGTCTTTCTTCCTATAATGTTACTTGTAGTCAACTGCTTCGTTCTGATGTTTCAGATAAATGGCAAGGCCATGATGCTTGATGAGATAATCAACTACGTGCAGTCATTGCAACGCCAGGTTGAGGTATCTCCTGAATCATTCAGCTTTTGCTCTCTGAATTCAGAGGAAATCACTCATCTCCTTTCTTCTATCTGCTGTTACTAATCCTTGTTTGAATATATTTTACCTCGTTGGAATTCGCAGTTCCTCTCGATGAAACTTGCAGCGGTCAATCCAGAACTGAACTTTGATCTTGAGCAAATTCTTTCTGGAGATGTAAGCGAAACATGAATCATGGAAGCTCGCAAACTTGCAATGTGTCTGAAAGATTCTTTCTAATGTTTGTCGCATCCTGTCCTTTTAGATCCATTCATGCTATGGAGGTTCGGCTGTTCCTGCAATTGGTCCAGGAATGAGCAGTTTCCAACCTCAGTTATATGGATCGACATTTCAAAGAATCACTCAACCTGAAATGTTCTACAGTGCTCCCAGTTCAGGGGATCTGCTGCAGGCCTCCCTCTCACAGATCTCTAACATGTCTCAGGTAAATCTGAATTCATTTCTCTGCAGAACTTGCATGCTTATGTTTCCATTTGCTCCGCTGACTAGATGTTTGGCAACAGTTACCGATTGCATGGCACAATGATCTCCAGAATACATTACCGATGAATTCCATCCCTAATGAGACTCCCACAGAGCGCAATGGCATCAATCCATTCTGAACTGGTAAGTTCAGCTCATGGAAGTCTGTCTGATGGTATAGAATCCATGAAGGTCAAGCTATGATCAGTACACTGAACTGTAGAACTGGTATCCTTCCAGCTAAGATGTACAAGAATGTAGCGCCTGCTTGAAGAATCTTTTGAAAGATTTCATGTGCTTTTGGATCATGAAGAATGCCATATGTGTAGAATAGCATCACCAGTTCTGACCTTCTTCATCACCCCTTTCTGGATGAATACATCACATGATACATGAAGGCTGAGACTTGCTTCTGATTTCTGATTGGTGTCAAATTGATGGTGTGAGCTAATTGTAACAGTTGAAATGGAATATACAGTACCTGAAAGAGGGTTTGCAGCATGTGAGAAACCTGAAAAATCAGATGTCTGATTTCTTACTTGCCCAAAAAAACTGATATTTCTATTCTCTAAGATGATTTCATACTGACCAGTTATTGACATATCTCCTGTCTTTCTTTTGGTAAAGTTTTTGTCAATATGTTTACTACGTTGTGTGTGTATTTTTTGAAACTGCAACTGATTCTCTTTAAATATATTTTGAATCCAATGGTATCTGATATCTATATGCTTTGACTTAGAATAAAATATTGGGTTCTTACACAAATGGATGGCACTCTGACTGTCACAATGCACCACATAATTTTTTTATTTTAGCCCCAATATATTTTACTTCTATGGTGGAGAGAGCAATACACCTTTGTAACCTGGATTGTCATGGCACAGCTCTGATACCAGTTGTTAGGCTGACAGCCCATAATGGGTTCAGCCTATAGTGGGCTTTATTAGCCCACAATCCGTACCCTTTTGACCTAACCCTAGATCAATATAAGGGGGGTGTGGTGGCTACGTTTTGAGAAGCAGGTGGTTGCGTTTTTTAGAGAAAAACTACAGTAACGTGGTGATCCTTGCAGCAACAAAAATGAGGAAAAAAAGACAGAAATCCAAGGAGAAAGAAAGGGAAGAAAACAAGAACAATGCAGAGAGACTATTCTCAATCATCCAACAGTGTTATCATATCAGGTTAGATCAAATCTACAGTAGATTCTTACTATGATTACTTAGGGAGAATTAGGGAGGATTTACATATTGAGCACAGTGACGTAATCCATGTATCCTAGTTATTCTCTTGTGATTGTTGCTAGGGTTTTGGGCAAGAGATTGAGATTTGTATATTCATTATTATTATAGTGGATTATCTCTAGTTTACCTCATGGTTTTTACTCGTTATATTGAAGGGGTTTTTCCACGTATATCTTGGTGTTCTATTGGATTGTGATTTCATTTAATTCCACTGTGTATTATGGTCTTCTAGTACTTGTTTATATACAAAGGTTATTCCACTTTATATCCCATCAACTGGTATTAGAGCAGAATTATGGTGATTTAATTTTGTATTTGAACATGGAGGCCAGTAATGTTTCTTGCATGATTAGTTTGAATGGAAACAATTGGATGATATGGAAACCAAGAATGGAAGATCTCTTGTATTGCAAAGATTTATATGAACCTTTGCAGGGGGATAATGCAAAACCCACAACTATGACAGATGATGAGTGGAAGAGGTTAGATCAAAAAACAATTTGGTTTATTCGACAGTGGCTTGATGATAATGTCTTTCACAATGTTTCTACTGAAATTTCTGCATATTCTCTTTGGAAAAAGTTGGAAAGTCTCTATGAAAGAAAAAACAACTGGCAACAAAACTTTTTTGATCAGAAAACTTATGAACATAAAATATAGAGAGGGTGCTTCTATTGTTGAGTATTTGAATGAAATGCAGAGTATTACTAACCAATTATCCTCTATGAAAATGTCTCTTGAGGATGAGTTGTAGGCATTGTTACTTCTCAGTTCATTACTAGAAAGTTGGGAAACACTGGTGGTTTCCCTTAGCAATTCTGCGCCAGATGGTGTTGTCACTATGAGTCAAGTAATAAGCAGTTTGCTGAATGAGGAGTTGAGAAGAAAGAGTTCAGCAACATCTCAGAATGGTTCACAGGCACTTATCTTAGATAACAAAGGAATGTCAAAGTCTAGAAGCAGTTCACACATGAGTAAGAGCAAGTCAAGATCAAGAAAAGATATTGTTTGCTATAACTGTGATGAGAAAGGACATTACAAGAACCAATGTAAACAACCTAAGAAGAGCAAGAAAAAGAGAAAAGAAGTAAAGTCTATAGAGTCAAAAGATAATATCACAACTACAGTGCAGAGTGGTGATTATTTGATTTTATCTCCTTTTGATGATATTTTTTCTTGTGTGTGTCAGGATCTTGAGTGGGTGATTGATACAGGTACTTCTTATTATGCTACACCATAGAGGAAGTTTTTTGCTACATACAGGTCTAAAAATTTTAGTGTTGTCAAGATGGGCAACTATGACACAGCAGACATCATTGGCATGGGTGATATCCATTTAAAGACCAACCTTGGCTGCAAGTTGGTGCTTAAGGATGTGAGGCATATGGTTGACTTGAGGCTGAATTTAATTTCAATTGGAAGGCTAGATGATGAAGACTATGATAGTAGATTTCACAGAGGGCAATAGAAGCTCAGTAAGGGTTCTCTTATTATAGCTAATGGAAAGAAATGTCATACTTTGTACAGGTTGCATGTTAAAGATTATGGTGAGCAGTTAAATACTACAGAAAAAGACTTCAACATGGAGTTGTGGCATAGGCGACTAGGACACATGAGCGAGAAGGGGCTGCAAGCTTTTTCCAAGAGAGAGGTATTGCCAGACCTCAGAGGTATACATCTGAACCCTTGTATTGATTGTTTGTATGGTAAACAACATAGAGTTTCATTTGCTAGTCCTACTTTGTCTAGAAAAATGCATGCCTTATACCGTGTTTATACAAATGTATGTGGTCCTTTGAGGACAAAAACTCCTAGTGGATCTGTTGATGTTCTTAGTATAAGTGGTGCACTTTATTTTATCACTTTTATAGATGATTTTTTCAGGAAAGTTTGGGTCTATGCTTGCTTTGAAGACCAAAGATCAGGTTATTAATGTCTTCAAAGAGTTTCATGCTAGGGTTGAAAGAGAGACAGAAATATAATTGAAATACATAAGATCAGATAATGGTGGCAAGTATACATGATTATTTAATGACAGTTCCTGGTACACCTCAACATAATGCAATTGTAGAGAGGATGAACTGTACCATCATGGAAAAGATCAGATGTATGCTTTCACAGGCCAAGCTACCCAAAAGGTTTTGGGATGAGGCTTTGAGGACTGCAGTTGATGTGATCAACTTATCACCATGTACAGCCCTAGATGGTGATGTTGTAGAGCATGTATGGTCAAGGGAATTTGAGAGTGTTTGGTTATCGTGCATTTGCACATATTCCAGACAATGAGAGGTCCAAGCTGGATGGTAAGACTAAAGAATATATTTTTCTTGGCTACTCACATGATCATTTTGGTTATAGGCTTTGGGATCCAGAAAAGCAGAAGGTGTTTAGAAGTAGAGACGTAGTCTTCTTTGAGGATCAAACTTTTGAAGATTTGAAGAAGAAGACACCAGCCAATACTTCTGCAGAAGGATTAGTAGATTGTGACCCAATTACTCCTCTAGTATATCAAGGTGATGGGGGAGATATGCAGGAAGATGATATAGAGCCTGATGTTGATCTACCTGTAGGACATGTTGAGTAAGAAGAAGTTGGAGAGCAACTTCCCGCAGAACCTCAGTTGAGAAGATCTTCTAGATAATGTCAACCTTCTAGAAGAGACTCTACAGATGAGTATGTGATGCTTACTGATGCAGGTGAACTAGAGAATTACCATGAAGCAGTTGAAAATGAGCAGAAAGAGAAGTGGTTAGTTGCTATGCAAAAAGAGATGGATGCTCTTCAAAAGAACCACACTTATGATTTGGTGCTACTACCAAATGGAATGAAAGCCTTGAAGAACAAGTGAGTTTTCAGGTTGAAGACTCAAGAATATTGCTCATAACCAAAGTACAAAGCTAGATTGGTTATGAAAGACTTTGGTCAAAAGAAAGGTATTGACTTTGAATAAATTTTTTCTCTTGTTGTTAAAATATCTTCTATTCGTGTTGCTCTTGGTATTGCTGCTAGCCAAGACTTGGAGGTTGAGTAGTTAGATGTGAAGACAACTTTCCTTCATGGGGATTTGGAGGAGGAAATTTATATGGAGCAACTAAAAGACTTCAAAGTCAAAGGTAAAGAGAACTTTGTTTGCAAATTGAAGAAGAGTTTGTATGGGCTAAAGCAAGCTCCAAGACAGTGGTACAAAAAGTTTGATTCATTTATGACAGAAAATGGATATAAACGAACAACTTCAGATCACTATGTATATATCAAATGGTTTGGTGAGGATTTTATTATTCTCTTACTTTATGTTGATGACATGCTTATTCTTGGTAAAGATATGTCTAAAATTGATAGATTAAAGAAGAAACTGAGTGAGTCTTTTGCAATGAAGGACCATGGGGCCAGTAAAGCAAATATTAGGTATGTAGATTTCCCGTGATAGGAAAAATAAGAAGATTTGGTTATCACGGGTGGAATACATCGAGAAGGTATTGGAAAGATTCACTATGAGCAATGCAAAACTAATTGGTTCTCCTCTTGCAGGTTACTTCAAGTTGTGCTCAGAACAGAGTCCGTCAAGTGATGAGGAGAAGGAGAAAATGTAAAATGTTCCTTATGCTTCAGCAGTTGGAAGTTTAATGTATGCAATGGTATGTACGAGGCCAGACATCACATATGTAGTTGGTGTTACTAGCAGATTTCTTGTAAATCCAGGTAAAGAGCACTAGGCATCAGTGAAGTGAATTTTTAGATATCTCAAAGGGAGCTCTAAGGTTTGTTTAAGCTTTGGAGGTAGACCACCTGTGTTGACAAGTTACACAGATGTAGATATGGCAAGAGATATAGATACGAGGAAGTCCACTTCAGGTTATGTACTTACTTTTGCAGGGGGAGCTACGTCATGGCAATCCAGGTTGTAAAGGTGTATTGCTCTCTCCACCACAGAAGCAGAATATATTACTGCTACAGAGGTATGCAAAGAAATGTTATGGATGAAAGAATTCTTATAAGAATTAGGGCTGAAATAGAAAAATTATGTTGTGCATTATGACAACCAGAGTATCATCCATTTGTGTAAGAACCAAAGATTTCATTCCAAGTCAAAGCATATAGATGTCAGATACCACTGGATTCGAAATGTATTTGAAGAGAAGCAATTGCAGTTTTAGAAAATTCACATAGATGACAACAGAGCAGACATGTTGACAAAGACTTTACCAAAAGAAAGACAGGAGATATGCCGACAATTGGTTAGCATGACTTCACATTGAGGAGTCATGGGACAGTCTCCCTTATGGGCTGAAGGGGGAGGTTGTTGGGTTGACAGCCCATAGTGGGTTCAGCCCATGGTGGGCTTTATCAGCCCACAACCCACACTTCTTTGACCTAACCCTAGATCAATATAAGGGGGGTGTAGTGGCTGCGTTTTGAGAAGCAGGTGACTGCGTTTTTGGGAGAAAAACTACAGCAACGTGGTGATCCTTGCAGCAACAAAAAGGAGGAGAAAAAGATAGAAATGCAATGAGAAAGAAAGGGAAGAAAACAAGGATAACACAGAGAGACTGTTCTCAATCATCCAAAAGTGTTCTCATCTCAGGTTAGATCAAATCTACAGTAGATTTTTACTGTGATTACTTGGGGAGAATTAGGAAAGATTTACATATTGAGCATAGTGACGTGATCCTTGTATCCTATTTATTCTCTTATGATTATTGCTAGGATTTTGGGTAAAAGATTGAGATTTATATATTCATTATTATTATAGTGGATTATCTCTAGTTTACTCCGTAATTTTTACGTTTTACATTGAAGAATTTTTTTTAATATATCTTGATGTTTTATTAGATTATAATTTTATTTAATTTCGTTAACTTATTCAGATATAAAAATTATTCCACCTTATATCGCATCTTATAGCAATGTCACTTCAGTTTGCATCTATTATGTTTTTCTCGAGTGTTGAGTCAAGACACAACTGAGGTCAAATGGTGCCAACAATCCTGCGTATTCTCTCTCTCTCTCTCTCTCTCTCTCTCTCTCTCTCTCATACAGCGAGGACTACAGAGAAGTCACTGAGACACGTATTCTCTCTCTCTCTCTCTCTCTCTCTCTCTCACACACACACACACACACAGTGAGGACTACAGAGAAGTCACTGAGACACCAAATTACTCGCAAGGAACGATTGATCCTCAGCAGTGCAAGAGCACAGTCCATCACACCAATGTCTAATCAAGCTGATACCTGCATGCACTGTGCTACAGCAATTCTATGGTTGGTGATACTGTATCTTCACTGTACTAATCTCCACTCTGTATCTTCCTCACAAGTCGCAGGCGACTTCCAACTAATTCATTGAATCTCCAAGTTTTTTTGTGAGACTATCATAAGTAAAGACAACATCAAAGAGGCATAACCCTTTTCGTTCATCTGGTTTTGACGACTATATTAACAAAGACTACATATGTGTTGATTTATTCCTTCGCTCAAAGGTACAAACTGCAACTATACCTATCAATCAAAGTTCGATTGTTATTATTTATAATCAGCATTAACTTACATAAATATTCTCTCAGAATACAGAGGAAATAATCCTCCTGAGATCGATTCTAATGTTTTATATATTCCAATGAATCTCAATTCTAACCCCATGAATTACGCAATTATGCTCATCAAATCGTACGTTAGACACTACATCTCACGCCAGTGCACAGATCGTAAAGCAACACAAATGGATTTGAGTTTCCGGGTCAGATCCGGATCCGAATCCAAATAACAACTTGGTTAATGATATGTTCCTAGCATTCTTCCCACTTCGTCCTTTCCCCTGCTGCCGCTCCTGCTGCTCCAATATAACGGCGATGCAGCCGCTGTTGTGGGTTGTCGTCACCGTACTCCACCTCCTAGCTCTTGTAACACGGCCCGCGCTATCGGACCCGAACGACGAGGCTTGCCTGTCCAACCTCCGGCGGTCGATGACGGACCCGGGCAACAGGCTGTGCAACTGGACGGCGGCTACTTTCGTGGCATCCTGCAACGGATTCACCTCCTACCTCCACGGCGTCACCTGCAACAACGGGCGCGTTTACAAGCTCGCCCTTCCCGGCCTCACCCTGGGCGGCTCCCTCTCCCCCTACCTCGCCAACTGCACTAACCTCCAGTCTCTCGACCTCTCCTCCAACGCCCTGACCGGCCCCATCCCCCCGCAGCTCTCCACCCTCCTCAACCTTGCCGTCCTCAACCTCTCCGCCAACCGCCTCTCCGGCACCATCCCCCCGCAGCTCGCCCTCTGCGCCTACCTCAACTTCATCGACCTCCACGCCAACCTCCTCTCCGGCACCATTCCCACCCAGCTCGGCCTCCTCGCCCGCCTCTCCGCCTTCGACGTCTCCTACAACCGCCTCGAGGGCCCCATCCCCGCTCTGTTCGCCAACCGCTCCGACGACCTCGCACTCCCACGCTTCAACGCCAGCTCCTTCGTCGGCAACCGGGGACTGTACGGGTACCCCCTGCCCCCGGAAAGAGGCGGCAGGGGGCTGTCGGTGCCCGCCATCGTCGGGATCGGGCTCGGCAGTGGGCTCCTCAGCCTGGTGCTCAGCTTCACCGCCGTCTGCGTCTGGCTCCGCGCCACCGAGCGCACCACCAAGGCGCCCGGCGAGGAAGGGAAGGTCTCTCACCTCGACTACTGACCGGTTTCACCCCCTTCCTCCCCGTTCTGCCATGAATCCGCCGTAAAAATCGCATCTTTATCTTCCCATCCGCATCTACGAAGAGTAAAAAATGGGCTCCTATTTTGTTCCTTATTAGCTTTCCTTTCTATTTTCCTCCTCCACATCTATCTTTGGATAACCACTTCTTAATTATTATTTCGGAGCAGGTTTAAGCTTCCATTGACATCCAACGCCAAAACAAAGGAAGGATTTAGACTAGGCACTCTTCTTGTCTTGGGAGGACAAGGTTTTGTTCCTTGGGGGTAGTGCTGGTTCCAATATCTTCCAATGACCTGAAAAAGAGCAGAGTTGAGAAAAGAACACTGATTGACTCATATTTTGAGTCTCAGCAAATGATGGTAGTCAGATTCCATGCTCTGCTTGGCTAGTGTTGGTTCCAATATGTTGCAGTGAAGAGTTTTGGGCAGCACACTCATCCACTGGTGAGTGTTTCAGATTCTCTTAGAAGTGGGAAGCTTTAACTGTGTTTTGATTTGAGCAGAGCATCTATCTTTGGGCTTTAAACAAAGTTATTAGCTGTTTAATTCTACGTGTTCTCTAGTTTTACTGTCGAGTGGAGGATACATTTTTTAGGTGTACATGAAAAATTGACATAAATTTATTGCGCCTTTTGTTCTGTCTGCAGGTTTTGTTAATTTCTAAGTAATTTCTACCGGATCTAAAATCTTTAGTAAGGAATCACGTAACCTTGTGAACGAATGAAACGAAGAAGATTTCTATGTTTGATATGGTGCTCTCTATTTATACACGTAAGGAGGAAGGATTTTTCTTAATAGAGTAATGATATTTTCTCATGTTGTTGGAAAAATCTTAACTGTTATCATAGAAAATCTTAACTGTTATTATGCCCCTAGTACTCCTGTCAAGGATACCAATCTTAGATCAATGGGATGAAAATAGTTTATGGGCAAGAGGCTTCTTGAGTGAGTCTACTAGTTGATCAGTCGTATTATCACGGACTTAGCTGATTTTACCTAAGTCATGCAGCACCTTTGCAAGTCCGTTTGTAAAGGTCAACCTCCCCGAAACCTCCCATAGTCCCTTAGGATTTATAAAAAAGAAAATGGGTTAGAGAAAGTGTCTCACTTAGGATCAATAAGTAATCATTTCAGTAAACACTTCATAGCTAATGCAAATTACAAACAGACTTTACAAGCTTTGAATGGTTGCACAATAAAGGATCCAAAATGGTCTACTACAGACTAAAATCTTGCACAAGTATCCATATGACACAACCTTTATTTACAAGCCTAAAAAGACCACCAAACCTAACTAAATTAAGACTATTAAGCCTTTGACCATCCCTCTATATGCTGCAATAGCATGAACAAACCAAAAGACACGGACATATATGAGTATTATATTAAACACCTTATTTACGATTTTATCCGTGATAGTATGTATGTGAGAAACATGTCTAACAACTTGTTCTCGTACGAAGTGAAAGTCGATGGCTATATGTTTTATGCATGAGTGAAATACTAGATTAACGTATAGGTAAGTGGCTCCAACATTATCATAATATATTATAGGAGTAGAGGTGGAGTTGATGTCAAGTTCTTTGAGTAGATTCATGACCCAATTAAGTTTTGTAGCAACGATTGCAATAGCACAGTATTTAGCTCCAATTGTAGATCATGCAATTGTCTTTTGCTTCTTAGAACTTCAAATAATTGGATTAGCTCCAAAGAAGATAATATACCTTGACGTGAATATTTTGTCATCAAAGTTCCCTACCCAATTAGCATCAACAAAGGCATGGAGATGAAGAGGAGAGTATTTGGAAAAAAAGAGGCTATGATTGAAGGTCCCATGAAGATATCGCAAGATTCGTTTAACTACAGACCAATACATAGTAGATGGTCGATGCATGAATTATGATAATTTATTGACCATAAATGAGATATCTGGGCGGGTGAGAGATAAGTATTGTAATGAGCCAAGTACTTGTTAGTATTGAGTTGGGTCCATAGTAAGGCTTTCATCACATAGTTTGAGTGACTCGCTAGTAGACAGAAGAGTTGTAATCGCTTTTGCGTCTTGTATATTCGTCTTTGATATGAAGAGATCTTAAAGATACTTTCTTTATGATATGAAGAGTCCTGAAGATGTGTATGTTGCTTCCACTCCCACAAAATAGCTCAAGGTTCCAAGATCTTTAAGGGAGAATCGATCTGCTAAATGCTTGAGGAATACCTTGATTTCCATAGGATTATTGCCCATGACAATAATATCATCAACATATACCAGAAGATATCTTATATTATCACTTTGGTGACGGAGAAATAGTGAGGTATAAGACTTGGAGTTGATAAAGTCAATTGATATAAAAAACGAGCCAAGTTCAGTGTACCAAGCTCTTGGAGCTTGATGAAGTCCATAAATAGCTTTTTATAAATATGTCTTGGATACTGAGGGTGGATGAAGCCAAGAGGTTGCTGCATGAAGACATCTTCAGTTAGAGTCCTTTGTAAAAAGATATTGTTAACATCGAATTATTGTAAATACCAATCTTTTGAGATGGCTAAACTCAGAATAAGTCAGATTATTGTGGGTTTAACAATAGGACTAAATGTCTTTATGAAGTTAACACCAGGAAGTTAACACCCTTTGGCCACTAGACATGCTTTATATCTAATAATGGATCAATCTGGGTTCCGCTTAATTCGAAAGACCTACTTATATTCGATGATATTTTGTATGGGATGAGAGGGTACGAGGGTCCATGTAGAATTATAGAGGAGGGCATCATATTCTTCACACATGGCTTTACGCTAATATGAAGATTTTTGGGCTTGAGTAATTGTAGTAGGTTCATTGGTCTCTGACAAGGATTTTGTGATAGTATGTAGGTTAAGGACTTATCGTAGTTTAAAGATATTATTTTTAGAGCATGTTATCATTGGATGTCCAGGTTCAAGTCAAGGTTTAAAGATACTGAAGTCCCTTAGTGTCATTGGTCCCAAGAGAGGATAAAAATAGTGATTGTGTTTCCGAGGGCATTACTTCAGTAGTAGGGGAACCTTATAAAGAAGGGAGAGGAGTAATGGCGGAGGTGAGGATCTGTTGAATCGGGAGAAGAAGAGAATGTGGATCCTGAGGAGTAGGACTAGATGATGTTATAGGAGACTCGGTTGACGAGATCGATGGTGTACTCTAGTGATGTATATTTGTTGGAGTAGGTCATACAGCAAGAGACTTAGAGTTTTGAAATGGAAAGGTAGTCTCTACAAAAATAACATGACGGGATGTAAAGACTTTTTGAGATTGAGGTTCGTAGCATCCAAAGACATTATGTTTAAGAGAGTATCCAATGAAAACGTAAGGCTTAGATTTTGATTTTATTTTATGTAAGGCATAGGGACGGAGCCATGGATAATATAAACAACTAAACACTTTGTGTTTTTGAAGGTTTGAGGATTTGTTAAATAGTTTTTCAAATGGTGACTTGGAGGACTAGAGTGAGCATATGATTAATAAGGTAGATGATAACTTGAAAAGCTACAGTCCAAAAAGTTATTGGCATGGAGGCTTGATGTAGGAGTGTGAGATCAGTTTCAACTATATGTTGATGTTTGCGTTCAACAGAGCCAATGGGTTGAGGAGCATATGGGGGTGACTTAAGGTATTGTATACCATAAGCAGAGAGGCAGGATGTGAGGGCTTGATATTCGCCACCACTATCATAGTAAACTGTTTCAATTGTAGATTGAAAGAAGTTCTCGACCAACATTCTAAAGTTAATAAAGATTGTTGAAACTTCAGATTTATGATAGAGAGGGTATAACCATATGTACTTAGTGAAATAGTCTACGAAAATAATATAAAATTTAAATTTGTCAAAAGAAGTGATTGGGGCATGGCCCCAAACATCAATATAAATAAGTTCAAAAGGTTTATAATAGGATATGAAGGATATTCTAAAGGGGAGTTTATGATTTTTATTACTTAAACAAGCATTACAATGAGTTATAATGCTATTGGTTTTAAGTGTAAGAAGAGAATAATGAGAAACTAAATTTTGCTGGATAGAGGATGAGGGATGACCAAGACAACGATGCCATACATCAGTTGGAGCTACAACGGAAGAGTAGGCAGTGAGCTAGGTAATTTATAGAACTAACGACCACTCGTAAATGTTGTCCTTACTCTAGCCTCAGACCAAAGATGCCCCTATGCTCAAATCCTTGACAAGAAAGGAGTTAGGAAAGAATTGAATTGAGATATTATTATATTTATAGAATTGAAAACTAGAAATGAGATTTCATTTGATGTGGGGTGCACATAAAACATCAATGAGCATAAAAGTTGTGCTATGTGAATTAAGCATTGTGGAACCAGTATGAGTAATGGAAAGTCCATTATCATCACCAACAATGATCTTTTTATTTTCGCCATAGTTGTTATAGATGGACAAGTTATGTATATCAGAGATAATGTGATGAGATGCACCAGAGTCCACAATCCAATTCTGTTTACTAGTATTTGGAGTAGTTGTAAGATTTGTGTAAGGCCAATGTGATGGAGGAGGAAGTCTAAGTCGAGTTCTATAGACTTTTACAAAGTGGTCAACTTTATCACATAGTTGGTAGACAACTCTTTATTGATTTGTGTGATCAGGATGCCAGGGCTTAGGATAATTATAGTAGCCGCCTTGATGGATGTGGTTGAAATGTTGATGAGGTGGAGAAGGAGAGGTTTATTTAGAGCCCACAAATTCAGGATGCATGCTGGCCAAACCTTTATTAATGGTTTTGTTATACAAGTTGCTCTTCTTTTTTTTATTTTTGACTGATTTGAGCTATGATGATGGTCCTAGCAATTTGTCCTCATGCTTGAGATATATCTTATAGTCAGTTAACTTGTCATAGAGTTCTTCAAATGATATCAATGAATCACGTGCCCGTATTACTATTGTCAGTTCCTTATACTCATCCTTGAGGCCATTAAGTGTGTGGATAATGACTTCTTCATCACTAAGATTATGATCTATCAGGGCCAAGTTATCGATGATAACTTTTATATTTTGTAGATAGTCAGCAATAGTGCTTCCCTCTTATTTTGCTTGCATGAGACTAGATAGGAGACTAAGCAAGCGAGTATACAAACGATTTGCCAATGTGGTTTGCTGCTTGCACCAGGCTTCAACAGTAGTGTCACATGAAGATATGAGTGGGGCAAGGGATCTAGCGATTGAAGCTTGAATTGCTTGAAGGATAAAACAATCTTATGTAACCATAGTTTATGGTCTGGATTTGGTACTGGACTGGGTGCTTCCTAGGATGTTGAGCATCACTGGTGGACAACGGAGAGAGCTATCGATGTAGCCTAATATATCATAACCAAATAAGAGATTAAAAAATTAAGTATGCCAGAATATATAGTTGCCACCTTTGATAACTTGAAGGGAATGAGAGTTGTAGCATTGATGGAAATAAGGTAGGAGATGACTGTGAGGGTTCGTCACGCTGATGGTCTGCAGGAACCAAAGTAGAGAGGAAGAAGCATAAGATGCGTCGAGTAGGGAGGAAGAGCACGTTCGATAGTCGGTGAGGATGTCCCGCTTAGGCAGAAAGTGCGTAGACAGCAGTAAGTGCTGTTACGAGCTGCAACGAGTGGATAGCACAGAGACATTGATACAGAATGATAGCGGAAGAGGACAACCACTAGTCGTCGAGAAAGTGCCGCAGTAGCCGCAGGGAAGAAAGCGATCGTAGTAGAACAACCTTCGTTGCTTCAGATTAAATGACGAGATAAGGGTGAGATCTGACAAAGCAAGTGACCATAAAGAAAGCCATCGGCTCAGGTAGGAGAACACTGGCAGTGGTGAATGAAGCTATGATTTGGTTGACGGCGAAAAGAATAGGCCGCCGAGCATACCAGCAAAACAGGGGAAGTCCGATGTGAACAAAGGTTGCGATGGGGAGATCTACTAGTAGTGAGGCCAGTGGAGATCTTCCAGCAACGAGCCGGTGGTCGAAGGTAGAGTCTCAACGTAATCAGATCTAGAGATCGGATTAGTAGCGATGGCTACGAGAGAGGTGAGAGATGCTCTGATACCATATGAAGAATTGAACGAAGAAAATGTCTGTGTTTGATGTGGTGCTCTCTATTTATACACGTAAGGAGGAAGAATTTTCCTTAATAGAGCAATGATATTTTCTTATGTAGTTGAAAAAATCTCAGCTGTTATCATAGAAAATCTTAGCTGCTATCAAACCTATTATTAATTTTAGAGAGAAGAGATTCAAAAGATCGTACTTGAATCTGACTCTCTTAAAATTGACAATAACACACTTCGTTCTACCTTTTCTCCTGGTATCATTTTCTACACCACAAACTTGTAGAATTTGGAATGGGATGCTAAAGACAGTACTAGCATCAATTCCCAAGTCATAAGTTCGAGAATAAAGTGCGCAATAACACTTTGAAGCCACTCGTTTTTACTCTGTTGATCTACTGGTTTTAAATTTGACTGCAACTCTCTCTCTCTAGTCACACATTGTTTGAAATAACGCCTTATAATAATTTTTGGAAGGCCTCATCATACATGTGTAAAGAAAAAAAAAACAAGGTAATAAACTTTATGAACTATTATCATCTATTATGAAGATTAACAAACAAAAAAAGGATTAACTACTGTCGAGCTTTGATCATTGTCATAATGTCATTATATTAAGGAAAGATGAACATTATCATGTTTCATCACCATCCATCAAACTATTGGAAGATGCACATCCTGCTACAACTGTCATTTGACTAAAAATGATAGTTATCTACAGCCAATATACCATTATCACAGGTTGCTACAATGTCGATTGTGACCATTATTCATGTTACGATGCACTGCAGTCAATGACAGTGCTAAATCAATTTATTTTGTTAGAAAATTTTGCTAATAATAAGGTGAATATTACAGAAAGCAAAATTCTCACACAATCTAATCCTCACAGTGCATCATGTTGTTAAACAGATTTTGAGAAGATTTGCAGTGCCTTCTCATCTAATTCTCTGAGGGTTCCTTTTCAGTGTTTTGCGTTTTATTTGGATCGTATTCTTATCTGATTTTTACCCTACATTGTCTCTTAGTGATTGTTGTGAGAAAGATCATTTATATTCTCCAAGCAAAATACTGCTAAATATTTTAAGAGTCCATGATATCTCAAAGCACTGACTCTATAATAAAATACTTGGGTTTTAAGAGTCTATGAATGATATGGATTAATCTATTTTGGGATGCATAGAGTTCTAGGAAAGTTCCATTCCAAGCAACCCTAACCTATTGAAGATCTAGAAGTCCTTGATCAGGGTCATCGATCTTGGATCTGAGGTCCTCACATCTGCTTGTGAAGAGTGGTTGTCCAATCCCTATAGAATATTCTTCGATGGATTCCACTATCGAAAGTGCTCAAAGGTATGCTCCCTAAATTTTGGACTTTGAAGTCACCTTGTGATATGGTGAATTTAGGAGTCATATTCTTTTGCTTTAGGTTTGTGCGGTTCTTGGTTTGTTCAAGGACATGCGCTTTATCTAATCTCCTAGAAATATTTTTTCCAAACATTGATGGAGAATATCAAAATGGTCTCGATTTCGACCTAGTTTCTCGGGTTGCCTATTGAACTTCTCCAACCGGATACCCTTAAGGTCATTGCATCCGAAATTGATAAGCCTCTTAAAATTGATTAGGTTACACTATGGAGGCTTGGTGATAAATTTGCTACGGTTTGTATTCTGTTGAATATTTCAAAGCTTATTTCTCAGGGTATCTGGATCAAAGTTGGGAGCTTACACTTATTCCAATATATAGTTTTTGTAAACATATCAATTTTTTATTTTAAGTGTAAAATATTAAGGCGTAAAACAAGTGACTATGAGATTATTCATGGCTACGAGACTTGGTATGAGTTCAACTCAAACTCAAGACTAGGTCGGTTAGAACTAACCAAATCTATGATAGTAAAAATTTAGGGGTAACTCCTGAGATGCCTCACGAGTCATTGTAGTTGACCTTTGTTTCAACTAGTGGTCAACTTATGGTCAACTCATGATGGAAACAAGCCATAGCATGGCAACGGTTGGGTTTTCACTCGTTGAGAGAACCTTGTTGCATTAGACCCGGACATTTAAAACGTGTAATGCTAGTCATAATTGTCATATAAGTCAATCACACGAGTGATGACACGTGTAATATGATACGTATTATTTTTGCTTATTATATTTAAGTATTTTATCACTTTAAATTACTTGTTGCATATATGCATATATATTATGATGTCCATGGATCTGTGCAATGGGAATTAGATCGTGATGAGATCACGATAATGATATTGATCTATTTTTAAACACAAACTCTAAATAATCTCAGTCATAGGTTACTCGAAAGGGACATCAAGATAATTGGACATACTGGTGTACTATATACCCATCCATATGATGGAGATAGTTAGTCTTATAGCTGCTTATATGAGAACACTAGAGATATAGTACATGTGCTCATTAGAGAATGAATTCACTGATTGATTCACTCACGGAATGTTAGATGGTTGATGATACCTCATTATCAAACAATGATTTTGTTTTCCCAATGGTGTACCTGATCCTTAGACTTGAGCCACTAAGGATGTCCTGTATGAGTACTCCACTCTTTGATACCGGACTTATATGTATGAAAGTTCCAAATCTAGTACAGATAGCCATCGGGAGTGGTAGCCAACCTTACGAGGGTTATTGAGTGTCGATAGAGGATCATTCGCTCTCGATGTCATGAGAGGAATGCCCCATGAATTCTTACTCAAATAAATCCTTAGTTAGGGTTATTCAGATTGAGAGAGAAAGAGTTCTCTGGGAGAATCCGATTAGAGCGAGTCTTGAGTAGAAACTGTATGAGCTTGATAGTACCAAACCCGGTATATGGTCTCTCGGGTATTAGATGGATGAGGGACTATAGATACATAGTAACTGAGGATAGATAAGTCCATCATCTGGGGATTATAGCATTGTGGTCTAAAATTTTCGCAGTCGATGAGTCGAGTGAATTATTATGGAGATAATAATTCACTGAGCCAAAAGAACTTCTAATAGGTATGACTCACGATCAGCTCGATATTGGGCCTAGAGGGTCACACACATATGATAGGCATTGCGACAAGTAGAGGTTTAGATATGAGATATCTGTCGGAGTCTCTATCTTATTGGATATCCAATAAGCTCTTGAATTATTGGATCATATGGATGAGATCCAATAAGAGCCAATGAGAGATTATTAGATAGAGACCCACTAATCTAATAGGCTTAGATAGTTGGATGGAGATCCAGTACCCAATATGGCAAGATCCATTATGGTTAAGTTGACAAGGGACCTCTATAAATAGGAAGTAACCAAAGGCTTATAGGTTAGAGGTTTCTTGGTTGTCACCTCTTATTCTCTTCTTCCCTTCTACTCATCAGATGTCAGGTGTAAAAATTTGGGCAACGATTTGAGGAGTGTCGTCATAGCCCTGCTATATGAATCATCGTTAGAGAGGAGGATGCTTGACCTCCCTCATCCTTTTCTACAGATCTGTAAGGATTCAAAGATATACGATCTCCCTAGGTAACACAACTATCTCACGTGGGGTTTTTGTTTCACGAATTTTGCGCACTAATCTTTGCACGATGACGAACACATCATTAGGAAATTTGGGGATTTTTGTTTTCTGTTTTTCTGCTGCGCATATGATGTCGCCCCTAGACTTCCCTACATATAGGAGCTCCTCGATCTTGGGATAATGTGAAAAATACTTCTTAACCTCTAAACAAAGGTGGAATGCAATAGCCGAGGACACAAGCTAGCATATTTGTGCTATTGTATACCTTAAAGGTGACATCTCCTAATGCCTCTAGCCTTTCCCAAAGGGTGACAATACTGAGGACTTTCTTCAAAAACTCTACCTCTTTACCCTCATCTTTTAGGCTTTCTATTGATATTTCTATTGAAAGTTTTGAACTCTTTTGAAGTTCTTAGGGGGAACAAAAGGCTAATGGAGATCATACCTAGACTAGAAAATTTAGGACCCTTTTCCTTCTCAATGAAAGCTGTGGAGGGAGAGACTCTTGGTTTGCTACTATAAAAGCTCCAAGTAAGGTTTCTAGCTTTGATTCACTAGTGAAAAAAAATTACTATTACATTTTATAATTCAATGAACATGAGTAGTTTTGAAGGTGACAACTATTTCTTAATGAATTAAAAGTATACTAGCATAAAATTCCAATGAGCGCTGGCTCAAATAGGTGTAGGAGTTGGCATGACATTCCTTGCTTCACTAGTGGGCCCTCAAAATACAAAAGCAAGAAATCTAAGATGAGGATGAATGTTGGGTTAAACGAAATAGACAATGGCACAAAAGCTTAAGAGGAAGAGAGGGTTTCTAACTCTCATAGTTTATGAATTGTCTTTTTTGGAATTGTAAGGGAGTGATCAAAAGAGCTTGGTTTTCCATTTATGTTCTTGTTAAACATCTTCCTCATGTGTCTTTATATCATTCTTCAATTACAGTTTATATCGATCCTTCTCAAAGAGTCCAATATAAAAAAAAATTTAGGTTTGAGCAATATTAGCTGGATAATCCTAAGGTTTGTAGACTTGTGTCTAATGTTCTTGAATCCGGTGAAAGGCAAGGTGACCCTTTAGTTCTTTTAATTCTTTCCTTAATATCATAACTTATAGGATTTATAGAAATTCTCACTTATTGTATGAGAATTTTAAGACTCAAATTAGAAAATTTTTCTTTAAGATTTCTAAGATCAAGGAGAAGGATAACTAAGGATTATTCTTTAGTAATGATGTCATCTCTCTTAGAAGTCTGTCTAGTAATCTTATAGCCCTCCAAAGATAGCCTACAATCAAAGAGTAGGTTAGGGCTAAAATAAATTAGATCGGGGATGGGGAAGAACTCCAAGTTTTTTCATAAGATTATCAACCTTAGGAACAAAAAGAATTCATCATGAGAATAGTGATTTTTTCAATGAAAGCTAATTTTTTTTAAATTTTTGCTGATGGATATTTTAAGCTTTCAAATCCCCCTACCATGACTCAAAGAGTTTCTTGGACTTTTAACTTGACTCTTCTTTATTTACCTGATTTTACATATATTTTTTCTTTGCAAATCCTTCTCCCTTCATGAAATTGCTTTGGCACTTAACAAGAGTTCGGGACTGAATGAGTTTAATGTTGAGTTCTTCAAAAGTTTCTAGGGCATTATTAGTGAGCAAATCCTTAGAGCTTTAATGAGTTTCATTGGATCTCCTACATCCCTCTATTTCGAGTAGAATATTTTTTATGTTCATCCCTAGAAAAGCTTAGTACAACTTTGGTGAGTTTAGGCCGATTGTCTTTTGCAATGTTATATACAAATTATTTACTAAGTTCTTGCCAACCACATGAATAAATATCTCAATGTATTGGTTAGTCAAGAGTAGTCGACTTTTATCTCTAGTATAAATATCCATAACAATATCACTATAGTGAATAAGCTGATCGACTCTATGATTAATGCCAAGGGTAAAGCCCCTCTCATCTTTCTTAAGTTGGATATTGAAAAAACTTATAACTTTATATTTTGGGAGGCTATCTGTCTTGTACTGCAGTACATGAATTTTTCTTCTATATTAATAGTTTAGATTTCCTTATGTATTTGTTCTCTTGTGTTCTTTTGCCGACTTTTAATCTAAATGATTTTATAGTAAAATAAGCATTAGATAGGGATCTTATCTCCCCCTATTACTTTCAAGTCTTACAACTCAAGTTGTGTGATAAAAGAATAATCTTCTTTAATCTCAAGGGGTTCATATTTCTCATCTATTATTTACTGACAATCTTATGTTGACTATTAAAGCCAATAAGAAGTCTATAGAGGTTGTCCATAATATTTTAATGTCTTTGAGAAGCTTACCAATCTTAAAGTAAATTTAACTAAGTCTATCATATATTTTCTTAGGAGATGTGTAGCTATGGATAGGCATATAATCTATGATTTGTTTGGAATTAAGTAAGGAAATTGACCTTTTAGCTATCTAGATATATTTATCAACTTTGTGGATTTCTGACAAATTTCAAAATATTATAGTTGATAAAGTCATCAAGAGAATTCATATGTGGTATAAAGGTCTTTTATCTTAGGATGGTAAATTGGTCGTAATTAACTAGGGATAAGATTCTCAATAGATTATCTAAATCAACGAGGGATTTTCTCAAATTCTACTAATGGAAAGAGAAAAATATATTTATTTAGCTCATATACCATTTACAAGGCTAAAGAGAAAAGAGCCCTTGGAGATAGAGACTTTAGTACTATAAAAAATATGATATGTTTCAAAAGGATCCTCCCTTATCTTAACAATGAGGATATTCTTTGGGTTCAAGGTCCTTATTGCTTAGTATGGATCGATTCATCCTTAGATGGTTAGTAAGACTAAATATATTTTATGGGCCTATAAGAATATTTTTAATCTGTTAATGAACTCTAGGATTAGATTTAGTAGGGTTTAAGGTGATAGTAGTAATATTTCTACTTGAAAAGATTTATGGTTAGACGGCATTCTTTTCAAAGTTTGACCTCCTTATCTAAACGTAAATGAAATTTAGACTTTTAGCAAAGTTTTTAAATTCTTAACTATATTTAATTAGAATATAGATAAGGTCATCATAGCCTTTGGGCTCTTGTTGGGTGAAAGGATTCTTAGGAGTCCTTTATCATGGGATCCCTATGATGATAAATGGGTTTAGAAAAAAAATCTTCTAGGGTTGTTGACTATTTAAATTACCTACCACAATTTTAAAACACAAGGAAAGGTTGAGGAAGAAGTGTGGACTAGTTGGAAGGTAATTTAGTACCTGAGAGTTGCTCCTAGAATTAAGTTATTTTTATAAGTTTTCTTAGCTTGGATTTAGTTCAAGTGCATACAAGTGGGTATGGATTTTGTTCAAGTGCATACAAATGGGCTTAGGCCAACTCTCTTCTTTAGTCTTTCAAGAAATTATAAGAAAATGAGTGAAAGTCGTTAAACAAAGAAGAATTTGAGTTTTTATGCCTTCAAGCTCTAACAATCCTCCACAAAAAATCTCAAAAAAATTTTTAAATAAATAATCAAGTCAAATCACTAAGAAATAAATATTTTTAGTTCATCTACTATACAGTCAATGAGATGTTTTTTCAAAGACAATCTTATTTAATGAAATAAGTATTAATATGAAGGCAATAGAGTAAATCAAGAACTATATTCCTTTGATCTAGATTTCAACTAATTCACACACTATATGAAAAATGTCTTTGTAGATTATGTATTAATGGTCTTATACAAGTATGTTATTTATTCATGAGAGATTTTGAGGATTATCCAGATCTTTAACTTCTATCATTTATAGATTCTCTCATATTAGAGAGCTCATACTAGGGATGTGTGTAGAGTCACATCTTGCAAAAAATATCATCTTAGGTCTCTTTCACAATTATGCTTTTCCTATACCTCTATATAGGAGTACTAAACACTATAAGGATGAGGTTAGAGATAAACTCTATATACATGAGCATTAAAGTGCTAACTAATATACTCCTTAGCCAATCAATCAATTAGTTATTATCATATTGAAACCCCTTTTAAGACATTTTTTATCATAAAGGTTGGGTTCTTATAACTAAAATATTAACAAGTCATCCCCTCGATGACACTTGGACCTTTGTCCTATTTAAGTCATAAGTAACATAATGAACTAATTTATTATTAGTTTTAATATAAAATATAAAAATAACATAATAAGAATCTAACTATCTAATATATTTTTATCTAATCTTTTTTATAAGTTTATTTTTATAAAAATCTATTATCACAATGAATAAAAATATGAATAGGGTTTAAAATCATAGAAGAATGAAAATTAGGTTCTTAAGCCATTCTGTTTTAAGACAAGTAGTGTGAAGTGCTACAAGCTCAATTTACATAGTACTTTTGATAATAATAGTCTACTTAATTGATGACCAAGATATACCACTTCCAATAAGAAGAAATACGTATCCAGAAGTAAATTTAATATATGAAGAATTAGAAATCCAGTTTGCATCACTAAAACCTCCAAGAACTAAAATATATCCTACAAAGTTCAGTCTATAATCAACAGTACCCTTAAGGTATATAAAAATTCACTTAAAAATATTTTAGTGAGTCAAACTAGGATTACTAGTATATCTATTGAGTCTAAATATAACATAAGAAATGTCATATCTAATTTTGAGATTTAATATTTTGAGAATATCTTCATTGATCAGAGAATATCACTATTAAATGTCTTTTTATCAAAAGAAACATTAAAAGAGTACACAACTTCTTGAAATGAACTTATATATCTTCTATCATATAAAAGATAAAATTATCAACTGAGTTATTTTAAATCCTACATCTCTTATTTCTTATAGATTCAGGTTCAAAGTTAGGTTCTATAGGAGTTAAAAAAGATGAATAACAATCACTTGAGATATTAATAAATAATTTGATTTTGAAAAAAAAGATAAATTAAGGAGGATGATTCAATCAGAATGTTACTTGAGAGTTACTAAAAATAAGTATTGCTACCTAGAAAGTATCCTACAAGACAATGTTCATTATTTTGGGACCTATCTCTTTTATATTCAAAACTAACTTAAACTTTATTTGTAACCTTCTAAAGTTTATAAAAAGTTATTTCTTTATCTTTTTATGATATCATGTTAAGCATATAACAGGTAGATACCATAAAGGTAAGTTCTAAACTAAAAATCAAGATATTAACCATATCCAAATAGATTTTTTTTTTCAGTCACATGATTATATTAAGATGAATATGGAGGAGTGACTTTATGAATTATGTCTTGATCTTTATAAATTTTGATAAATTCATTAGATGAGTACTCATCTCCTTTATCATATCTTAGATTTTTAATTTTTCTATCAAGTTAGATTTTCAACTTCAACCTTATAGATATTAAATTTGTTAAGAACTTCATCTTTGGTTTTCAAAAGTTGAAGCTTGGTCTTTGAAAGATAAGTATAGTAGAATTTGAAATGGTGGTCAATAAAAGTTACAAATTAATGAATTCCACAAATGGTTGTCAATACTCTATTAGCATCACAAACATTACTATAAATTAATTTAAATTTTTAGGTATCTTTAAAATGAATCAACTTAAAGGATTTTCTAAGATGTTTAGTTGAGTATTAGGGATACTCAAATTGAACCATAAAACCAAACTTAGAACCAGTTTAATCCAAATCGATTCATCAATAATTAGATTTTGAAGGTTGTGATTGGTTCCAATTTAGGATGATACTTTTCTTCGGTTCAATTAATTAGTTCAGATCAAAATTTTAGATTTTAATTTAAAAAATATTAGCTCAACCCAAAGGCCTCAACAATCCTAAAATCTCTTCCCAAACTCTGACGACTTCACTGTTCTTCCTTCGTCTTCATGGCTTTTCCTCACCATCCCCTTCTTAGCCTTGCTCTCTCACGTATGAACTCAATTTTTTTTATTATCCTTCATTAACAATCCCTTTGTTGATTTATATAAATTACTTTATTGATTTGGATGTATCACTACATACTCTCATCATTAAGAAAAAAAATACTGTATATAAAGTTATTATTCCTCTAAGATATCTTTTAATAAAAAAATAAAATAAGTATAGGTCCAATTGTTTAGATTATTTAAAATGATATTAGTTATATAAATTTTTTGAGATTATAGATCTAATTGTATCAAAATTCTATTTTGGTTCAATTAAACTAAATCCAATAGGTTCAATTGAAATATATATTTTTTTAATTATTTAAAATTAAAAACTGATTAATTGGTTAACTAAATCAGATTAATTGATTTTAAACCAATTAAGTTAGGTAGTTTTGAAATGTTTTTGATTTGGAGTATCAAATCAATTTTTTAGTTTGGTTCCGTTCGTTATTTAATAGTTCGGTTTTTAACTTCTTTGTTGAGCATAAATCTCACATTTAGATTTAAACTTACATTTAAATTTTAAAATCAAATTAAGATAAGATTTTTTTTTGAATTAATCTGAAGTTAACATGACTAAGTCTATCATGCCAAATATCATAAGATTCAAAATTTAAAATAATAAAAAATAATTCACTTTTGTTGATTAAAGGAGTAATTATATTAAGTTTAAAAGTTCTTTAAAAATAAAATTTTTTTCTTATAAATGTATATCTCTTACATTACAACTTGGTTTTCTTCTAAAACTATTATATATCCTAATTGTACAAAAAGAGCCGAACATCTAGTATGTGCATCATATCTTAAAAAATAAGTATCTTTTATAAGTAAGCTTCAAGTTGACATGGCTAGTTCTCAGCACATTAGTAGATATTCCATCCTCCATGGTTACATTTTTTATATATGATAAGAGAAAAATCATTACAAATATAGATATTTACATTAGGATCTAACCATTATTCAAAATCTTGATAGGTTAAATTTATAGTTGGGATAAATGAGATAGACCTAAAAAAGAAATTTGATAGTTCAACTTTAGTCACATTGACTTGAGATTTAGGCTTAAAGGAGTTCAAGTTGGGATAAATGAGATAGACCATTTATCCCAAGTTGGCTTAAAGGAGTTCAAGTTGGGATAAATGAGATAGACCATTTAGTCACATTGACTTGAGATTTAGGCTTAAGAGAAAAATCATTACAAATATAGATATTTACATTAGGATCTAACCATTATTCAAAATCTTGATAGGTTAAATTTATAGTTGGGATAAATGAGATAGACCTAAAAAAGAAATTTGATAGTTCAACTTTAGTCACATTGACTTGAGATTTAGGCTTAAAGGAGTTCAAGTTGGGATAAATGAGATAGACCATTTATCCTGGCTTAAAGGAGTTCAAGTTGGGATAAATGAGATAGACCATTTAGTCACATTGACTTGAGATTTAGGCTTAAGAGAAAAATCATTACAAATATAGATATTTTTAGGATCTAACCATTATTCAAAATCTTGATAGGTTAAATTTATAGTTGGGATAAATGAGATAGACCTAAAAAAGAAATTTGATAGTTCAACTTTAATCACATTGACTTGAAATTTGATAGAAGCAATCTTTTCTTGACTTTCCTTTGGGTTTAGAGGAATAAGTAAGGTTATGAAATTAGTTAGATTAGGTGTTGGAGTTAGAATTTTGATTAGGATTTTAAAATATTATTTTAAACCCTTTACCCTTGTATTTAAAGTTTTTACTCTTTGGATTAAAGTTATTACATTAGTTCTGGTTAGAGTTTCTATCATTTTGGAATTAACTTTAGAATTCAATCACATCAACTTTAGCTCAGATTTGATTTTCTTTAGTTTTTCTTTATAGATATTGGTCTTCTATTCTAATGATTTGGATAACAAACCTAAGAGTTTGAGATATTTGAGATCTCCTCGTCTCTTAATTAAATTCAGACCAAGAGATAGAAAGACTATCTAATAAATAAGAGATCTATATGATTCAGAAAAAAAATAGTTCTAATTCTATGAATTTTGTATATCAAGTTTTGAAAGATTTGAATTGGATCATGCATAATTGATCCACTATTTTAAAGTTATGTTAAAATAAGAAGAAGCAGTAAAAGATCTTCATAACATCTAAGATATATGTCTTCTTAAAGCTTATCAAATTTTCTTAGCAGTTTTATATTTTCTATAGGTTTCATCATTTGTTCTAAATCTATAGAGATATTCAAATTCTTTAGGAGATTTTTCAAAATCAGTACATTATGAAGGATTTAGAAAAAAAAAATTTCTACAATAAAAATCATTTATCAATTATACTTCTAATTATTCAAGCCACTTGGCAAATCCAAAACCATTAAATTTCTCAGGTTTAAGGACATAAAATTATCTAAGGCTATTCTACAATTTTGGATTAAACTTAAGAAAATAAAATAGATGTATAATATTTATGAAATCAGATTCAAAAGTTCTTAAGATTATAAATCTTGATTTAATGGAGTAGAAAAGTAAGTTAAATAATTTTTTTCTTCACACCTTAAAATATTTATTATGATGTTCGTTTAGGACAATCGGATATCACAAACAATCATTCATAGTAATAATCTAACATAATATAAATATAAATATAATTATATCATAATTAATAAATACTATTTATTGAATTATTTTGAATAACATTTAATAACAATATAATACAATTTGTAAGCAATGGGTTCTAAATGTAAAAAAATAAAGTTACTGTTAGTCTAAATTTCAATATGTGATAAACATAAAATCAAAGTTACAAAACAAAATGAATAACCAAAAAGTCAAATATTTTTTTTCTGGTAACGTTATAAATATCATAGTTTCTAAAAAATTAAATACAACTTGTAGCTTAGATGGTAATGTTGAACTTATATTAATTACCAAATGATTTATGGTTTAATTTTTATCATAAAAATATTTTGATGTTAATAATTTTTTTATTCCACAGAATCAAAGTTCCTTTTAAATTCAACAGAATCAGTTTTTTTTAATCATAAAATTGGCATAATCTGTTAAAAAAATTTTAATTAACAGAAAAAAAGAGTCTGCTGTAAAACTTTAATTAACATAAAGATTTTTCATAATCAATGGAATCAAAATTTTCAACAGAATGTAAGTCTGGGCTTTATCAACAAAATATATTTTTTTGATGGAATCACAGTTCTTTTATTTTTCTAGAATCACAATTTTCTTTTAAGAGGCAAAATCAAAATCAAAATCAAAATTTTCAAAATTAATTTTCAACAGTTTTTTTTATTTTTCTGAAGCTCATACAAAGAAACTAAAAAGGTGAGTGAATACTCTGCAAAATAGTATAGGTTTTTTTTTTAATAAAATTGATGTGTACAGAACACTGTCAAAGTATTTTCCCTTTTAATATAAATCCAAAAATATAAATTGATATTTTTTACAGCTTATCAATTTTTTACAGTTCAATAAATGATGAAATAATCATGCAACCACTATAACAAAAAATGATATCAATTTTTATAGATTAATAAAATGATGAGATAATCATTAAACAACTACAACAATAATAAGATCAATTTTTACAGATTATTAAATAATAAAATAGTCATTTTACAACTATACCAGTGATGAGAACAATATGTATATAATACTTGTTTCATAATGCTAACCCAATAGTTAATTTAAGTTAATTAATAAATAATCAAACACTTCAACAAGGATAAACATAAATAAATCATTTTTTTTTTAATTTTCAGGTTAGTACCCTGTTTAGTTTTAATTGGAGAGAGAATATACTTAGATTGTTGAAGCAATAATGTTATAAATAAAAAATAGTGTTGAAATTGAAATAAAGAGTATAAAAAAAATAAAAGGTTCGAAAGACACAAAAGCACTGTCCTGAACATATTTCTTAGACCCATGCAGCCATCATCGAGGAGTCACCCAACTCCAATTCATCTAGTCCTAGTTCGAGTACCTGTACGTGGACTTTTGCTTGAGTCTTCTTTGCAAGGTTACGAAGAAACGAGTAAAAGATGAAGAAGTCCCTCTACCCTCGATGAATAATAAAGGTGAATTTGGATTTTTCCCTCAATAAATTCTAACATTAGGTATACATGATCATAATTCGATGAATTCAATCTTTCAATACTTGTTTAAAGCATCTCTCTGCATGGAAGAGATTGAATTGTATCCTTTTTTATGTGATTGAATTGTAGACTATGTTATTGCTTCCACAGACAGTTTCCGTATTCTTAGCTAAAGCTCATCATTTCATCCTCCACTAACTTCATATTCTATGTCATAGATTGTGTGTTTGATTGGTGACGAAGAATCATTCAGGTTTTTAGGTCATAGAAGAATGTAGATATGGAATACAAATGGCTGACTGATGATGCATCATACTACAATATTGGATTTATGTTACTCTCAGAAATAGTTAATGATAGACCACAAGATTAAGCAGCAAGAGAGACTATTATTATTTTATTTATTTTTAAATTTTATATATAATATAAATAATATTTAATCACCTGTCAATAGCCAAGGATTGGAAACTTCATCCTACAAAATTATGTTAATAATGCCAACTAGCTTAATAGCCAAAACTTCCATTCATAATTTATACTTTGTAAAAAAGATAATAATATTTTAGAATAATAATTATTATATATTATATATAATACTAATAATAATTAGTCACTTATCAAAGATAAAAAATTGAAAGTCTCATCCTATGGATTTATTAAGATGTCAACTAGCTTCTAGTAAAGATTAGTACGGTCTTATGATAAAATATTATCTTCATTACTTATTATTTACAAAATAATATTTTAATAATAAAATTTAAAATATTTTTAAATATATTTTATTTAGTCTTTTTAATGTCTTTTTGTTGCTAAGGGAACATAGATATAAGCATTTTGAGAGTCTTTATTTTCACATGAAGATAACTATTTTCTTCTTTAAGGATTAGACATTTGGAATAACTAAAATCATGAGAGTTAAGAGTCAACTAATACACACGTAATGTTAACTTAGCTTTGATACCAATTATAGTAATCAGTCCGATAGATTAGCTAGTATTATCTATGATGACAATCCTTCTCTTGCTTTCGACCTTCCTCTTAAAAAAAAAGAAATATTATAATAATCCGTGGAGGAATGACATAATAGTAGTAGAGAGATAAGAGAATAGAAAACTTGCAATATTCATCCTAATCATTTGATGTCGGCATTATATATAAATCATTATGAACACTTCACTTTTAGTTCAGAATCAAACCATGAGTCAACACATGCACTCATGCGAAAGCTTAATGACAAAGTCATCACTTGATACACTTAGGTTTATTTAATGGAGACTTGCACAATACCTCCAAAGATTATTATCCCTTAACTTCATGATGTCATGCTTGTATGTATATATATACACACAAAGCTCACTTGACCTAATGATAAGATTGTGCTTTCATTACTATTATTATATCAAGGGATGATATAGCATAATCTTTGTTTATGGACCTCGCATGCATGCAATTGACTGTTAATAGAGCTTTTAGCCGCCTGGCCAATAAGCTCTCTGGTTATTATTAGACAAAGGAGAAGACCTCAAGGAGTTGATAAGTACATGTCGTCATGGTAGGGTAGGTAGGTGTCCTAACTTGACCTAAAAGAAATGGTTAGTGGATGGATTTAAGTGGATCATGGATCTCATTTAACCAATATATTATGTTGGTGGGATTAGAATCAAACTTGCTTTCTTAGACCTTATCCTTTGATGCCCAAGATGTTCTTGGTGAATAGAATGTTACCTGAATTCCTCCTGATCATGTAAAAGATATGCTTCATGAGAGCAAATGACACATTCTTTGAGTAGAATAGATGTCATGCCCTTCAATTCTTTTCCAACACAGGGTATGGTTAATGAATTGGTTCAACTCCTAACATATATTGCATTGACTTCACCATGAATGGCCACCTTGCCTTGTTTCAAGTGTTCAACTAAGTTGAAGATCCTTGAAGGTAGGCGAATTGGATATGACCTACCCTAAACAATCATACTTTTTGCTACTACATAGTCTAGATTCAAGATTTTATGATTGAGAATATCTTTAGGTATGACTTGAGCACAAGTGATTAACATGATGTCACATCGACAAAGAAGACTAAGACATGACATTTTATAGGTCATGATCTGAAGCCTCTCAAGTCAAACACTAATTATTTGTTTAGATGATAAAATCAATTACCGTGATTTCTGTACCGAAACGATTTCCCTAATACATCATTTTTGTTTATTAAAATATTTCAAGTTCAAAAAATCATTAATTGTCTTTTTTTTTTTTATTCAACAGAAATGCTACTTTCCACCTAACAGTTCATGATTGGTAGACAAGAACTAGTGTTGACTCTTCTCCTTGGATGTTCCTTTCAAGCCAACCATACAGCACATCATGTAGATTAAACTACAGGAATGTGCACGACTTGTGTTTTCTTTGTTCTAATCATGAGCATAGTCAAATGTCTTTCGCTGGGACCATCTTATCATCAATGCAAATTGTTCTATTTTATTTTTGGTTTGGTAATACCTGATCTATAAACCAAAAGAACATATGAGTACAACTAGATTTCCTTTTTCTTCAGTGGTTTCTTTTTTATCCATCCTCTTTGTTCTTTTCTCAAAACCTTTCATCAGAAATCATGTTTGATGTTGCAACAAGAAGGATGGTGATGAATGAACATTGTGTAATGAGACAAATTGCATGTCTGCAAACAAGACATGGTAGGTAAGGAAAAGCTTTCAAATGTTAGAAACTGTGGTCCAAAGATTTGATGATAAAGCTTTGATTTAGTGGATGGGGCTTCTCATCTGTAGAGTGATCAAATTAGCCTTCTATGATGGAAAACAATGGTAGATTTCAGTTGCTTTCAATGGAAAAGAAGACTTAATTCCAACAAATTATCACTGTTTGGTCAAACCATTATTGCACTTTCCTTCTTCTCTCCCATGTTCTTGTGGCCCATAGATAGCTGTTCTACAAGATTGGTGTTTTGTGTCCTAATAAGAGAAAGATAGAAATAGGTATAATAATGTGTGTTATATATATATATATATATATATATATATATATATATATATATATATATATATTCAAGCTCTTTCATCAACTCCGCATCTTGTTGTGTCTCCAAGTTCCTCCCAAAATAAATGATAAAATCCAATCGAAATGTACCAAATTTGATTAAAACAGATGGTTTGGTAGCATACAAACTAAAAAATATAGAAAAAAAAGATGAAAAAATGTTCTTAGAGTAAAAATTGTTGAGATAAAATAACAAGAACATAGGAAACATAAGCATATTTCGGATTTGATTTTTTATACCTTCCTTGATCTGGTTAATCGAACAACAATGATTTAGTGTAAACATTGTGTTTTTATTACCTTTTTGTGTATGTATAACAGCTTCATAAAGTCTTAGAAATCCTTAAATAGATAGAAATCTTAAATATTACAATTTAATTACACTTAATTTGTGTTCAAATTCTGATCATGGATTATCAAAGTAAGTTATGTTACATCAAAAGCAAAAAAAAAAAAAAAATCACTTAATTGTACATGCCTAACATGATTGTTGATTACTCCTCTATATTAAGCAGCTTGACAAATTCACAATTCTCTTTGGTCGGGGTTGGGATAAATCATTTTCCAAATTCTCAAGCATTTAATGGCCCCACATGTCTTGCTTGTCCTTGAGCAGCTTCTTTCAGCTTCCTATGAATCGGAGCCACTGGACATAACCATGCTGACTTATTTGAGGAAATTGAGAGTAGAATGGGGATCGAGGAGTGTGGTAGGGATGTTGGGTGCAAAGTGGGATGCACGGTAGACCAAAGGGTCCACCATAGATTTGAGGATTTATTGATGGGGATGGGAAATGAATCGGATCCCATGTAGAGTAAGAACACAAACTTGTCTCATTCCAATCGATGTGGTCCTCTCTCTGAGTTTGGAACAAAAGAAGGATCTCTTTCACATAGGATTACACCTAATCTTGTTAACAATGGGCATCATATGTGGGAGCGTTCAAGTGCACAGTGACCCAAAAAAGTTCACATCGAAATAGACTTGTGGGTGATGACTAAATTGTGAGAAGGAGCCACCTTCCTTTGTCTGTTCCCTCAGCATCAAGTAGCCATTGGTTCTTTTGCATCTTTGACATTGTTAGCTTTTGGACGGGTGGAAGGGCATGGTGAAGAAAGTAAAACAAAAACAAAAAAGCAGTGGGAATAAATTCTTGTGACGTATCAACCTTTTTTTATTTACATTGGGGGAGAAAAAGTCAAATTACATGACATATTTAGCACCTTGAAAGGTCAACAACAGTTAGATTAGATGCAGTGTAAAGTGAGTATCTGATAACAACATTTCCTTTCATGATAAAAAAGAAGAATGGGGATGAGTGGCTGGTAAATCCTTTGGAAGATTATGAATCCTTTTGGCATTTGGCGATTATAAGTCTCCCTTTCTCGTAAAGAAAAAGTGGAAATGATGAGAAAGCTCAAAGCAGTTTAACAGGTGCAAAAAAGCTAGATTTACCTAATGTTTATCTTGGAATTTATCTAGCCACACATCACACAAATTACAGAGCCAATATCGTTACCACTAAATCATGCTGTCATCCGTCTTCTCAAGCTCTCTTTGTAATGACTCGGGGAAGAAGGATAAGCATGAGAACAGTTCACAGAATTAAAGTAAGATGTTAACTTTAGTTTGAGTACTCATCATCATTTCTTAGCTGCAAACCAGACCAAAAAGCCAGCAGAAAGTAGACGAGAATGTATGGTGTATGGATGGGATCAGCAGAGTCGGCTGAGATGATGCGTGGCATGCTCATGCAGATGCTGGCTCGGCATCCGAAGCTTGATGCCATGTCCAGAAATGCCCACCAAAAGACATCCTCGGTGCTGCATGCACTTTCCATCTGCATCTATCCTTTGCTTCATCAGCAAAAGATCGCAGGCAGGCAGCTCCCAGCTTTCAAATTATTCCCCTCTCCCCTTCCTGCATACATCTGTGCTTCTGGATAAGTGTGATGACCTAATGTTAGAGAGGGACAGGAAAACAAGGTGTGCGTTCATTATGATTTTGGACACCACATGGTCGGCTGTGGTTGCAGAAAGAGCGGTGGAGAACAGAGACAGTCGGTCATCTTTGTGCTCTCCAATCCAAACCCCTCCCATCCCTTGACTCTACACCATCTCTCATACGTCTCCATGATTGCCAAGTACTCCCACTGCCTGCTAAATCATTGGCCGGGCAGCCGCTTCAGACGTCACCCCGATGACCTGTCGCGGCCTCGTCCCGACACGCGTGCTGTCGGCGGCGGCAGCAGTAGCAGTAGCTTCGGCCATCGGCAATGTGGTGATGGATGACGCTTCCACCAGCATTTCTATAGATCTATTCCTTGATTAAGTTGGCAATTATTCTCTAATCATGCCTTTGGATGTAGATTTGTCGGGTGGCGTCGAAGTCAATTGCATTATCTGAGCGTGCTCCCATGACAATGATGTGAGATGTTGGTGTCAAGCTACGCATAAATCCTACGCTAATGGCGACCGCGCAGCACTAATTGCGGCCCACAGGACGCCAAACTGCACTCTGATAGCAGCGAGAACCATATATATTAAGCTACTTGACCACTACTTTATTTGATCCGATGACCGATTGTTGCACGAGTACATCACGCAGACTACTGTTGAACCTGTAGAGATGTTGCAACCATATAATAATTGGTGATGGTTTAGGGATGTGGGAGTGGGTGACAGAGAGGAGCTCATCAGAAGGCACAGTCGTACCGTTCATTCCTAGTTCAGAGAAAAAGTTGTGTGGAAATAAAGGAGAAACAGTCGCAGTTTGCTGTCTTTCTCAAAACTCCACCACACCTCTCATTCATTGCGTTGGATGTCTGGCAGAGCCCACACATCTGCACCTTTCCCATCTATCTCTGTATGCAGGGGATGGAGACCAGGGTGCATAAATCCCTTTGCTATTTGTTGAAGGAAATTTAATTCTCTGCCATCAACCCTACCTGTCCTTCAATCCTCCCCACCGTCACAAGACAAAGAAGGGGCAGACAAGAGGGAGGGGCCAGAGGTGATGGCATGCAGCTTGCAACTACTCCATGCACAGAGCCAACAGCTCATGTGTGGCTTTCATGGAGGGCTGTCTGGACCCTCAGCACCTGGAGGGGGGGGGTTCTAAATCGTGCCATTCATCGAAGGCTTTCACCATTTTGTGCCTTGATTAACTACCAAGCAAAGTTGAGATCAAATACTGCTGGCTATGTTGTCGTCTAAGTAGAGTTGAGATTCACAGTCATGTCAAGAAAGTTATGAAAGGCATGCATGGCAGGTGTGTCGATGATTGAGTTGCGAAAAGGAAGGAGGCTAAGAGTCGTATATGTCACACTCTTGATGTGTGTGGTATTGTGTCATATATCACTACTCTCCAGTAAGTCTTAATACCTGCTATCCTACTCATGTGAACCCACGGAGCCCTCTCTCTCTCTATCTCTCTCTCTCACCTCATCCCCCCACTCCTAGAAGTTGGTCATTGGTCTCCCTTTTCCCTTTAGTACATGGGAGATAAGTTGTCACAATTGTCATGTTTACTTAATTATAATTCCCACTCAACTCCCACTGCCACTTTATTTCTCTCACTCATTCTTTCCTTCTTTCCTTTACTGACAATCATAGGCACCACCTCTCTCTCTCTCTCTCCCTCTGTCTCTCTCTAGCAATATAAAGAAGAGGCGGTGGAGGAGGTAGATAGCCAAGCGAGCATGAACATGAATCCACAAGATATATGTGACAGTGGCCTCTCTCTGGGGCTGGGCATTGGTCCAACGAGCACGGCGTCGGCAGAGCACCGTCGGCGACGAAAGTCCATCTCGCCCTGCAGGAACTTGATTCCTGACAAGCCATCCCTCACCTTAAGCCTCTCCGACGATGTCTACGGTGGCTTGCCCATGCCGAAGGCTGAAACCAACAGGGCGAGAGAGGCGCCGCTGTCGTCTCCTCACAGCGCGGCCTCGGCCTTCTCTGCTGCGCACGAGATGAACCTTAAGAAGGAGAAGGATGCCGGAGGTGAGGAGGTGGAGGTGGATGTGGAGAGAGTTTCTTCGCGTGGTAGCGACGAGGAGGACAACAGCAGTGCCAGGAAGAAACTTAGGCTTACCAAGGAGCAGTCTGCCCTGCTCGAGGACAGGTTCAAGGAGCATAGCACTCTTACTCCCGTAATTACCTCACTAAACCTTATTATATATGTATGTCTTGTTCCTTTTAGTAACTCAGTTTTCCTCATCGCTTTCCTTTTGTGATCAGAAACAAAAGCAAGCCTTGGCCAAGCAATTGAATCTCCGGCCCCGGCAAGTGGAAGTATGGTTCCAGAACAGGAGAGCAAGGTCTGTTACTAACGGCCACAACTCCATGCAGATCTACTCACGAAGAAGGGAACTCATCGTGTCGATGGATGTTGTGATTGCAGGACGAAGCTGAAGCAGACCGAAGTAGACTGCGAGTTGCTGAAGAAGTGCTACGAGACGCTGACCAACGAGAACCAGAGGCTACAGAAGGAGCTGCAGGAGCTGAAGGCGCTCAAGTTCGCCCCCCCGCTGTACATGCAATTCCCAGCGGCCACCCTCACGATGTGCCCGTCATGCGAGAGGATCGGCGGCGGCGGAAGCAGCATCACGGACAACAGCTCCAAAGCCGGCGGCGCTGGACCGGTTGTGGTGCCACCAAAGCCCGGTCACTTCTTCAATCCCTTCACCCATTCAGCAGCATGTTAGCTTAGACCGCCACACGCCCACCCTCCTTTGTTGCAAGGGAGCTTGGAAGGAGATATCTTTCAGCTGACTTTGGTTTCACAATATCTCACAGTCTAGGGAGAAAAGATAGGAGAATTCCCATTACTTGTTGATGTTCAAAGATCTCTACATAGTTAGTGCATCTCCTTGTGGTGATTTAAGTGCTTGATTACTGAGCTGTACAGAAGAAATATATTTGGAACTCCATTGACCTGTTCTTTTTCTCTGTGTAATTTGAGATGAAGACAATATTAGAGCAGCTCTCTCTCTCTCTCTCTCTCTCTCTCTCTCTCTCTCGCTTTGTGATTTCTCTTTGGCTTTCTTCTGGAACAGTTCTTTGGGTATGGAGGAGACACTGGGAAGGGCTTTTGGTGGAGTGGTTTGTGTGAGAAGGGGACAAGAGAAGCATGATATTTGTGTTGAGGCAGATGCACTCTACATCTTGGGTTTGAGTGGGACAAGGTATAGGGGAGGTGATGGGGATGGCTCACGTGGTGGTGTCTCTTGGTTTGTAAGGGAGGGTCTAAAGAGGGAGGGAGGTGTGTGTGTGTGTGGGTGGGGGGTTGGGTGGGAGGGGTCGAGGAATGATGAATGGATAGATGCACATTCTCGAGATTGGCTTCTTCCTCCCATGATTGGTGGATATGGAGGACCATCAGTGGGTCACACACCCATGTGAGCGTGGACCCACACCTTCTCCAGTGGGGCCCCACACAAAAAATTGAGGTTCACACAAACCTTGTTTCCTTTTTCTTTCCCCTATCACCAATTGTACCTTTGGGTCCATACAAACCGTAGCTTGTTCCCACATATCTCTAATTTTTGCAAATTATTCTTGTTGTTGTTTATCTGTGAACTAAACTGAAGTATTCATATATTATTTGTTTAATTATATATATTTGGGAATTCAAGCCTTCATTTCACTCAAGAAAATCATGAATAATATATTTAAAAAGTGATCCGAGTAAAATGTATTTCTGATTATATATTTAGAGTTTATTTTTGGGATGAAATTTCTATTTTTTTTAATATTTTTTTGTGAACTAAGTTATTTAAGATATTTATTTTGCATTGTCGAAGAAAATGTTTCATAATCATTATCACAGTCATTATAATGATGTCAAGCCATACCCCAACTTGTTATTTTCTAACATTTATTGATCACATAAACAAGGATTAGACCAATAAAGTAGTTAATTTCGATTATTTCTCATGATAATGTCTACACCATCCATTAAAATCATGGTAGAAATTAGTATTTGATTGAATGAGTGTCGGCTTTTATATATTTTAATGGATCCATCACATATCTCATGCATGATGCATGCGAGTTGCCGGTGCTCAATACCATGTTGATTGAATGAATGGTAAGATATATGTGTGTGTGTGTGCAAGGAAAGCATGCCTATACACATATATATTGACAAAGTGTTGCATGAGTTTTCCCTATTATGAACTCTCTAAGAGTTGTGTTCCTGTATGGACTTTTGCATGACAAATCATACATGATATTTCATGTATCAAACCAACTTGATTGTACTATTTACGTTGGTTTCGATGTCATCATTATGTTAGAGTGGAGGATGAGCTTTTGTTTGTGCGTGAATTGTGTACTCTAAATTGGCCCTAAGTCAATTCCCTTATAACATGAAGTATAGACTCTGCATCAAAAGATAATGGTAGATTAGATCTTCACTTTGGTCTACTCTACAAGAATATGCACCACCAAAACGCAATGCTTTCTGAATGTGAATTATTAAAAGGAAAATAAGAAATTAGAAAGATAGAATATGTGCCGAAAACAAAATGTCCAAACTTCATGATCAAGTATTCTTAGAATCTAAAGAATAATTAGCCATGAGGAGGAATGACACATCCCATCCTCCTTTTCAGTTGTGATTGAGATAAGAAGATTACATTGAAGTTGAAGTTGTGATAAGAGGTTCTAGATGAAGCTAACTCATAATTGACTCTAATTTGTGAATCGCATCGACAATGACGATAGCAATTGATGACTTTTTCAATTATTAGGAGAACTTTATAAGCATCACGGTATCCGTTTTGATGAAAGAATTAAGATCAAAAGGGGTGAGAAAAGAATAACGAGCACCGCCCATTCTATTATCAAGATTGGATTCTTGAAAAATTTAGTTATCCTTCTAGTAATTTATTATATTCGATCGATCGCATCGAATGATTGGGAGAATAATTCCATACGATGAGAATAAAATGTGAGAGAGAGAGAGAGAGAGAGGAAAAAAATGCATAGAGCTGACCATAAGACTTAGCATGAGACAGGAATAGTTGGGATAAGTATCATGATTTTGGTTCTTTAGGTCAATTTGCTTTTGTCATCCAATTATTCTCCAACAACATGACATATGCAGGCATATAACTTTCTCCCAAAAATATTCTTCCTTCATTGTTTTTGTTTTCTTTTCAGTAGCAAACCTCGCAAAACTATTCATGACACCCACACAACACCCAACAACCATCGAACATTGCATCATTATGATAAAGGTATTAATCTATCCTTCAAATGAAGCATCTTTCACATTACATTTTTGGAGATAATTTCTTCTATCAAGTGGAGAAAGCTACATATATTCTCCAGAAGTAGACAGGACCACCCTGGGCTCTCTCTCTCTCTCTCTCTCTCACTCATCATCTCTTTCATGTTGTGGGGATGTTTCAGGGGCCAGGAAGAACACTGGTGTTTCTGCTAAGAAGTTGATGTGCTATTCTCTCTCTCTTTGTCACATGACTGAGTGACTGACTGACTGACCGCCGCTACTTAGCCATTTGATTCAGGGAGGGTTTGACAAGTCCCAGATGTTGAACCGCGCATGGCTTTGTTGGGTACAGTGAGAAGAGTGCATGCTGACAAGGAGATTACTTGGATCGTACTCTGGAGTAGAAAGGGACTTGATGTCAGGTACAGTGGAACAAAGACAACATGATGATGATCATCATCACCTCTTTGTGCATACTAATCACAAGGCAGAATAATGTTTTGGACTACATGATCTCCTTGTGGTCCAATGTCTCGCAAATCCTCAAAGATATTATGATCAGCCATCTGATGAATCATGTATTATATTTTTTTTTAAAGAGGAAAAAGTTAAAAAAACTATTTATTTTAAAAATATTGATATTAAGATTTCATAGAATATGAGAATGATATGAGAGAAAATGATGCCTAAGAGTAGGATAAATACAAGAGAGTTTAAGAAGTTTTTAAGAAAATTTTATCGAGATCGATAATACAGGTGGATCATTTCTTGTCATGCTTTGAATATTTTAACAAATAATACAACTGTAAATTCATGTTTAAATTTGAACTTAAGCTAGAGCGTTCTTAATCATACATTTTTCTTTTTTTCACATTAGATGAACTTGATAAATCTCATTTAGGTTAAACAAATAATTATATGATACTTGAGATTTCTTTATGACCTTGGCTGTATCATAGTCTTCTTTAATAATCTTCCATAAGTATTACGATCGATACTCCACATTTAATAAGTATCTCTTGTAATAATTATTTTCTCTAAAAATAAAAAAAATGTGAAGTCGAAGTTTTTTTTTAGAAAAGAAAACTGCAAAGACCCCATGATGATGCCTTTGTGCTGCTGGTCCAAATCAATAATTATTTTTTAAAAAAAAATTTAAAGAGGATACATGTGTTATTGCTCATCATCATCAGTAAACAATATTCTGAAATCCTTCTTCACTACCAGTACATATCAAGGCTTCTACTGTCAAAATAGAAGCTTATGAGTGCAACCAACTCAAAGTCGAGAAGGCTCACAAGTGTTTCACATTTTATAAAGCTAGGAAGGAAAGCACTTGAAACAGGTAAACTCCTCGTTCCCAAACTTGACAGAAATCAACCCTCACACATCAAATCAAAGTGACTCAAAAACCCTGAGGTTCAAGGAGACAGACCACAGGTATGCTAGCAGTCGTTTGTTTCTTCGTGCAAAAATATCTAAGGACGGTGTCGAATATCACGCTTGGCATGTTAAAAAGGGAATATTTCTTATTTTGATTTGTTTTGAAGTCAATTAAACTTTAGTACCTAGAAATACTTAGTGGTTAGACTCCAGTACAACAACTAACATCAATGTATCAATGCAAGGTTGCCTAAACTACCGAAGACCCAACAATACAAAGAGAAGCATTTATGTGGGGGACTAAAAATCGGTAGATGTGGAAGTTATAGGCATATTTAGATTATTATTATGTACTGGATATTATTTGGATTTAAAAAACACTTTTGTTATACCGTCATTTAGACGAAACTTAATTTCTGTTTCTTATATAGACAAATCTAGTTATTCTTGTTCATTTGGAAACA